>NC_056741.1:344137606-344185640 GCF_019279795.1 Protopterus annectens | reverse complement strand
ACACAATCCCACAACCATCCACATGTACAGGTGCGCCCACACACTACCCCCTACTTTAATATTCTACATCCTAGGTTGCAAACAGACACACAAAGCTAACCCACAACCACACATTACAGTCCCCCAACAACACACACCACACACAAAACACACACTTATATACACTACAGCCCTAAGATACACACATACACACAGTAATATATAAAGCGATCGAGTATGTGGTAGGTATCCCATTTATATGTGCCCATGGTTATATATATATATATATATATATATATATATATATATATATATATATATATATATATGATGTGTGTGTATATATATATATATATATATATATATATATATATATATATATATATATATATATATATATAAACATATACCTTTCATTGTGTACATGCTGGTTTGTCCTATTTCAACACATTCCTACCTTTTGTGTTTTATCCTGTCAGTATACACAACTGCCATTGGTACATCTCATGTAGTTTAGTGGTATGTTATTGTGATGAATGAGTACATGGTTGCGTGTTCTAATCCTGGTATTGATATCTTACCTGTCAGAGCAGGCACTGGTAGTGCAAGGGTGATGAATGCACATTTCAGCGGTTGTGTGTTCCACATGTTTATTATTCTGTGGAGAACTACCTATATATGCAAGCTGTGTTTAAGGTATACTATGTAATATGTACACATCTGTGAAGATTCCTGTCAGGGATACTCCCCATTATTTGGAAACACATCCCTGATTGCATTATACAAAACCACTCACTAACACTCTGGGGTATCCTTGCAGAGTGGGTGGTGAACAGTAGCTACACCCCAGGGATCCCACAAGTGGTTCTGTTCCACATAGGGACAGTTAGTTGATCGATGGGGTGGCAATAACAGACACGTTTTGCCTATGCTTATGAGTGGCCTCGGCAGTTGGGCATGTACCTACCTACATATCTATGAAACTGTACATACAGTATGGACACATGCTGATAGCTTAATATACTGTTTAAGTATTGACTTACCTTGTACAATAGTTGAGGACTACCTATGTAGGATGCACACAGTAGACCACCTATATATGACAATTTACAGGTGGTCATGTGTGTGGCATCCATGTTTGCTGTGTGTGCAGGTGGAGAAGGGTGTCAGTCCATGAGTGCCTACACTGTCAGTCTGTGTGCTATACGTTCCCTCTTTGCCAAGGCATGGGCATACTGGGCATGCCTCCGTCTGCCTATTGGGGCTAGCACAGGGTGTTCGTGGTCTGAGCCCCCCTGTACCTGTGGGTCCCTTGGCATTTGTGGTGGGCTGTGAGGGCCTTCACCATTCTGTCCCTGCTGCAGCTGTTTCCACAGGATCATATTGTGTAGCATGGCACATACTATGAAGATGTGGGCACATGTTCCTGGAGAGTACTGCAAGGCTCCACTAGATATGTCCAAGCAATGGAACTGTGATTTCAGCTTACCAAATACGCGCTCTATGATGCTTCTGGTTTCTGCGTGTGCCTCATTATGGCATTCTTGCATGGCTGTGTGTGCATTTCTGATGGGTGTCATCATCCATGGTTCTAGTGCATAGCCAGCATCCCCCACCAGGTGGCTATATGGGATGTCCCCCCTGCCAAATACATGATACAGCTGTGAGGCATGCCAGATGTGGGAGTCGTGATAGCCAGGACTGCCAGCACACACATCCATGATAATGTCCTGGTCATTGCACATGACCTGGCAGTTGATGGAGGGGAATCCCTTGCGATTTATGTAGTGCCTACCCTGCTCACCGGGTGGTGACTTGATTTGTATGTGCGTGCAGTCTATTGCACCCAGTACCTCCGGGTAGTCCACCACATGGTGGAAGAGATGCATATTGCTGGCCAACTCCTCCTGCATTCGGGGGAAGTGTATGTGCTCATTGGCATGTGGTAACATGGCATCCAGGAACTGGTGGAGTACCCTGGATGCTGATGCCTGTGAGATCCCTATGGTATCCCCAGTTGTCATTTGGAAGGTACCTGTGGCTAGTATTCTCAAGCTTACACATACCTTTGTGTCCACTGGGATGGGTTCCCCTCTGTTACTTCTGGCTCTGAGGCATGGCTGGCACAGCTTAACAAGTTGCTGTATGATGTCCCTGTCCACCCTGTAACACTCTACTATCTCCAGATCATGTAGCCCCTGGTAGGTTACCCTGGGTCTGAACACTCATCTCCTCCTCCGGTGCCTGAGATGGTGGTCAGCATCATCCTCCACACCACCGTCAGTCTCCAAACATGCTGGTGAATCAAAGCTATGGAACCCCCTAACATATACATATTAAAAGTTCCCCGTCTGTATACACCAATGGTGCAGAGTGTCTGGGAGTACACAAGTGTGTGTGTGTGTGTGTGTTTGTGTGGGCTTTCACACCTTATACTATTGTGCAATGGCTGATGCTGGTGTAATTGGGTGTGTTTGTGCGAATCCAGCTGCGGGGTATCTTAATTATTGGTTTTATAGCAGGTACTGCTATTGTGGGGCCTTTGGTGTTGACTCACGCTTGTCTGCCGTGATTCATCTATTGCCCTTTACTTCTATTTTCAACCTGATTCACCTCCCATTGTCAGGCATGCACCCAGCTGCCACCTTTCTTGTTTTGTGCTTCCATAACCCAGGATTGTGTTGGGAAATGTGTTATGTAGCTGATCTACAGCATGTTTGCTTTGTTCTGCTGTGACAGTTCTCTTTTCTTTGCTCTACAGCACCTCCCCTTTCCTGTTCTGCAGGTAGCTGCTAGCAGCCTTGTTAGCTGTTGTCTATGGCCCACTGTAAGTTTCTAGGTGTTAATTACTCATCTGTACTCCAATTACCATGCTGCAGCATTTCCTTATCATCTTCCCGTATCCTTCCTTTTTCAGCTGTGGTGCACACCGTGCACATATATTTACAGGGTTTCATGCGCGTTTTCATCCACGTTTACATGAACTTTTGGTTACCTTGTGTGCTCTCAGCTAAGCAAAGCTATGGCTACTTCCACACCCCTATCCTGTGGCTTTGCTTAGCAACACCCAACATGGATTAGCAATGATCCAATGTGCTTACAGATATGGTGGCGCACCCCTCTCTTGATGTCATGTTTACCTCCAGGCCACTCCTCGGTGTTGTAATGCTACGCCATGTGGTACATCCTTACACTGGTGGGACATTTGCGATTCAGTATTACTTGACTCATTTGCATGGCATTGACTGCTAATTCCTAGTTACCGCACGGAACACTGTCACAGACCCTTAGCAACCCTTGCGCCATGGTTGCAATGTAGCATGTGTGCCATTGACTATTATGGGGATATCATGAATTGCATTACCTTACAGTTTTATGACATCTAAATATATTTTCGTTATGATCCCATTTGCGCACTGATGCACTGCGGTTTTACTTTGTGTTGGTGTAGTCATGAAATTAAATGTTAGTTTTTATATGTTGTACATGCTGTTTTAAGCCATTGGCTATATATTTAGCCATTGGCATATATTAACATTATAACACGTAAGTTTGGTCAGCTTTCATGGTTCCAATTTTATGTTTGACAACATATAAACTGTTTTCTTTGGTTTACATTTTTACTTGCTTACGCTACACCTGCACAACTTCATGAATCACTATATACCTTCATTTGCATGTTACACTGCTGCGCATGGGGTAATTAGCATACATGTGCCGGGAGCTGCACAGCTCTGGCATACGCTGGTAGTGCACTTGGAAACATCTCTTACCTGAATCACTCGATGGCCATATTTGGTGCTAGATCGCCAGCACTACTCCGGCGCATGGCGCAAGCTTCATGAATCCTGGAGATTATTTTATAATTAGCTTACATGGATTTCAGTGTTTATTTATTTATTTATTTAACTGCCTTGCCATTAATTTTACAAAGACTGTTTGACTAATACCATCTGTGATTTTATTTCTTTTTAAAATTCAGAACTTTAACTGTTTGGGGTAGTGTTACTATACAATTATATAAAAATTGTAAAAAACAAAAAGATATTAGCTTAACTAACACATTTATATTTATATTATTTATATTTGCTGTTGTCTGCCTGTTATTCTTGTGTATTGTAACAGATGTATTTTAGATGAAAAGAAAATACATGCATGTCTGTCTTGTATCTTTATATCTTTATACAAGCATGTCCGTCTTGTGACTTTAAATCTTTACTCTTATTAACTAGTTTTATTTAATTTTTATACACTAAAACTGTTGTGTACCTTTTGACTATGCTATTAGAGTAACCGTTATATGGTCTATTTTACTGTACTACTAATAAATGTCTTGCTTTAACTGAATGCCCTACCATCCTACCATGTATGCTTATCCAGTTACTAAAAATAAACATATTATAAAATATATTTCTTTTGTACAAATTAGCTGTGTATGCAGGAAGTCCCCAGTCTCTGTCAGTTCAGCTAATGTATTTCCTTTATCCTGCAACTGCTGTTTAAGAGTTTCCTGTAATGTTGCATGGTCTTTCTGACATTCTTTTGTAACCTGTTCTGCTGAATTTAAAACTCCTATGCACTTTTGAAAAGATGTATGTATAACTTGTCTAAGCTTCCTGAACTCATTGTGTCTGTTTTTTAGAAGTTTATTACATTCTTTTGTGACAAAATGTACTAGAGGTTCTATCAGTAACTGATATGACTGTTGTTGCAACTCTGAAATAAACCTTTTTACATCTGGTGACAGAACATAGCTGTCAAACATTTGAATATAATGTCAACATATTAACTTTTCTTGGTTCTTTACCATTAAATTTTTTGTCTGTACAGTTTAACCTTTGAATAGTGGCATGCACTGTATTTTTATGACATTGTACACACAATAAACATGTTTTATACCACACATGATTTTGTTTCAGATACCAGTCAAATATTGTAATCCATTTGCATAATGCCTTACTATCAACTTGCAATTCATTTGCATAATGCCTTACTATGAACTTGCCCTAATAAGGTTTTATATTTGCTAATATACAGTTTATACATTTAATTATGTTATTATTATTATTATTATTATTATTATTATTATTATTATTATTATTATTATTATTATTATTACCTCTATGGCATTCATACTGTATATAACCCAGAATAATTTCCTTACCAGTCAACAGAGAGGCAGATGGCCAAGCTGCTTTACTGTAGATGGTTGAAAAGTCTCTGTAGTCATTTGTGAAGTTGGTACAGCAAAACTGGCAGTTTCAGTCTTACAGCTTTGTATTGTACCTTTTCTGGAGAATTTATAGAACTGCTCACCTTTCTGCAATGCAGTCTGACTGGATTTAGATGTCTCTTAAACTGAATTATTGCTGCAAACTGTAGAAAACTGTAGAAATCTAAAGTACTTTACATAAACATTAGTTACTGTGCTTTTACAGTTGTGACCTTATACAAGGCATTACCCATTCACTACCCCTGTTTTGGATACAGGCTAGGAACGTTGTCAAAGGGTCACCATTGAAAAATTGATCTTAATTTGCGTGCTCTGCTGTTATGCTGTGCTGGATCCAAAGTCTTCTTAAGACACACAGTCAGTTTATTGCTGAATCAGAGACACAGAGCTTTGCATGACTCCATCTGTAGTCTGTTTAAAGCACCAAGCCTTTCAAATTGCACACTGATAAAGAAATATATTTTGCAGCTATAAGCACAGTTACAGATAACTTATTTTATAACAAATGACATGTACTATTTCTGTCAGATTGTAGCATATATTACAAAGTTTTCCTTAATTACAGATATGAATGATGACAAATACAAAATACCTCTCTCTGTCCTTCTCTCATATAACTGAATTACAACAATTGTTATATAGAGTGCTAGTCACGCATATAGATGTTGTTATTTCCTCTTGGTATGTTTTTTGGCCTTCTGTGGGAAGTCACATAATGTCTGTTTTTAGACTTTTCAATTGTCCTGTCAGAAGTTCTGCTGATGTGAAAATGCACAAATGCACGTAATCAGAATAACAGAAATATGAAAGGAAACATCTGTTCTGTTCCTTCTGAAAAAACTTCCCGTATTGCTGAATTTATAAAAAAGGATGTCTGTTAATAGACATGTGTTCTGCAAACATGAGAAAATCAGGTAATGCTTGTTTCCCAATATTGCTCTGTTAGGCTTTTTCTTTCTGATGCTGTGAAGAGAAGCCTGTCTTTTATACATATAGTATGAATGCACATTTTACATTGCTAAACTCTATACATATATTCAAGCAAACTTTTTATTCTATGCTTTATCTTTCAGCATATTTACAACAGAATTAATTTCAGCCTTATATTCATAATATCTAACATTAGGAAAGTACTGTTTATGATTAACCGGGTGAGTGAAAACATTGGTGTGAGAAATATAAGTGCATGTTTTATAATGCTTACAAGGATATGTACCAATCCTATCAGAAACATTAACATGAACAATCCATTTATTATTAGTGCAAAGAATTTGCTTCAAGTTCTTATTACATCTAAATGTAAAACTGGGAGTATTACCAACCAGTTCTCGAATAACATCATCTGTCAATAAAATATTCCAGTTATTACATATAATATCACATGTGCCACTGATGTCATTACTATAGTTCATATACAATCTCAGTCTCTCCTTACCCATTCTAGTATCAGAAATAAATCTATTGTTTGCACCATGTTGAGAAAATCATGGGGCTGCTTTGATACTTCTACATATCTTACTGTCCCGAATAACATTCTCTACCTCTCTTGCCCGATAACCTCTCAAGACGAAATGAGAGGTAAAGTCTTGAACCTCAGATTCAAAGTGTTCATCACTTGTACATAATCTGGACATCCTAAAGGTCTGACCCTTAATTATATTATTAAAAACATGTCTTGGATCTTTAGCCAACAAATTATTTCTTCAACAAGGTTTCCTAAAAACAGAAGTCCATATCATCATTAAAAGACTAAAGACTTAGGAGACTTGTTACAAAAATAAGGAGTTTTCTTCTGCCAATGCTAGTTTGATTTTTTTATATAAATCATTCACTCAGCTGTGATACTGAATGGATTACTTGTCTTGTAATATATACATGCTCAGCCTTTTATGTGGGTCAGACATCTAGACGTATTAGCTTGCATATTAGAGAACATTTGAGTGACATAAAATGACACAAACCTAACAATGCTTTATCAAAGCACACACGTACACCCTATTGCTTCCTTTAGGTTTACAGGCCTAGATACAATGGTTTGTAAGGCATCAAATAATTTAGGCTGCCATGATATTTTAACAAAAACAAAGATTTTGGCTGATTAAAGGGTGGTCTTTATTTTATCCAGAACTTAATGAATATTGGTGGAAAAATGTGTTAACACTACACATTGATGCACTGATGTCTTTAAATGGTGGGTATTTAATAATGTCATTTCCTGGTTTTGATGTACTGAAGAAGGCAGGATATGCTGAAACCACTCTATGGACTTTCATCTTTAGAATTTGGTTAATAAAGTTCATTTTATTTTTCATCATTTCTCCTTGCACTTTTGCTGGTGCCTTTGGTGTAGGAGGAGACTTTTGTTTTCATAGAAACACCACAGTGCAGGTGCACAATACTGTACACTCATGAATCCTGGCCGCACTGTGAGTAGACCTTGACTGAGCCTAGTCTCTTGAGTTCCTGGGTTCAGGAGTCCATTTTTAGGCCTTTGACAAGATGTTTTTTCCCTGTTGGAATCCAACCAACTCCCTCATTCAAGAATTAACAGGCTGCTTATACTCCTCTTCCCTGGTTGTCTTCTTCCTTATAGGGCTATTATTCAATGCCAGGCCCACTGGGCACAGTTACATATTTATTCCCTGCTGCTAGCTGTCAGAATGTCAGACACTAAGCTTATATTATCTGCTTTATTGGGTTTACTACTAAATATCGAAATACCACAATCCCGAAACTCTGAATACCAACACCAAGAATCTCAAGATTGCTGAATCTCAAAAACTGTGAATGGAGATTGCCGTACAGTGCGGAATGGGAACTTTGCCATTCTCTCCATTGTAGTGTGAACTTGGAATTGGTATATTTAAGTTGCAGGGGGTGAGGGGGCAAAAACATTATTACTAATGGTTTTGTGTTTTAGTTTTTTTTTTTTACTTCAAGATTCTGCAGTCTCTTGAGATTCTGGGTGTCTGTATTAAGAGTATCGGGATCATGGTATTTTGATATTTAGTAGTAACCCGCTTTATTACACATCCATAGTTGAAAAACACACAGATAAAAAAGACTGAATGGAGCAGCATGATGCCACTCTTATAGGAAGTTTCATTCTTGGTGGTGCATGTTACTGCACAATCACTGCCTTTATGCACAAAGGCTGCCAGCCAGTTTATGGTGCACATTTTGAAGGGAAGCAAACCAGATTGTCAGTCCTCTAGTATGGGTATGATGGTTAATAATGCCCTATACAAACACAAACTTATATGTCAAGATGCTTGTTACCATTTTTTTGTGTTAGAAGTAGTACCTAAGGACATAAGAGGGGGCCTATGGGAGACACGGCTGGAATATAGAGAACTTTTCTGGCAATTGACTTTAGAAGCCACTAAGTCCCCGGGTTTGAATGAGGCAGTATCATTGGCCCCTGTTCTTAAGTTAAGAGCAGCAAATCTTTAACATAACTGCAAATTTTAATTTGGCCACTAGATGGCACATGAAGTTAATATGAATGATTGAAAAGACTGCTTGAAACTTTTGATCCCTTTGTTTTTTTTTCTCATTACTATTTGTATTATGTAAAACATTTTTAAACATTTTTTAAAGTGCATTTGTCAAATTGTGATATGTGATATAAGTCATGTGTATTTATATTTTTTTTAGGATTTTAATAGTACAGACACACAGATTTTATGTATGCAAATTAGTTTTTAAAGTGGTTTAATGAACTTCTTTTGTTTGATTGGTTAATGTTTATTGGTTTTAGTATAAACTATACACACTTGAAGGGTATGCATTTATCTGAGGAAGTCTTCATTGTGACAAAAATGCATTTTTGACTTGTGGGCGTTTATGTGTATTTGTTTGGCCGTTCATTGTGCTTACTGTGGATTTATTAAAGGACTATACTCTGTAGCTTGGTGTTTTCTTCCAAAGTGCTCCTTTTAACAGTTTTTGAGTCATTTGGTGTCAAGCACATTTTATTTCCCATTTATTTGACTTGATGGGTATAGGTTCATAGGTTCATACTAGGCTATCTGCCCAAGGGCATTTATAAGCCTAGCCCATAGTTATGTGGCTTTCGCCACCCCTTTAGTTTGAATAAAACTATGCCTATTATTTTGCTGTGCCTCTGTCAAGCAGCGACACTGAAGTAAACCCTGGGGTATATCTGCGATCTCCCATCCATTGGTCAAGATTCCTCTTGAACAAGGCCAGCGAGGTGCTCTGCCTCACATGTACCGGGATTTTGTTCCACAGCATAGGGAGTCTCTGGGTGAAGAATCTGTCCCTCCAGCACATTCTATTAATAACCGTGTCAAGGTTTTTTGAGGTTGTTGACTGGAGACACTTGTAACAGGAAGAAATGAAGAAGTGTAATGACACCTTAAACTAAAAAAAAAAAAGAACTAATCACCTGTATCCTCAACTTGTTGCCATTTGCCCACAAATAAACCTACATTCTTAGAACTGTATCACAGTTCCACATCAGCACACTGAAATACAGATTATAACTGAAATGCCTACGTGGCTAACAGCATGGGGAAGACTTTGTACCTTCATGCCTGTCCTCAGGAAAGCATCGTTAATGACTAAATTAGGTATGAGATATTTAACACAAAAAGGTTTTGTTCCTAAATCTAAAGAAGACACAATGAGAATCATAGGCGAATAAGCTTCCCAAACTATTGTAGACAACATTAGAAATCTATAAGGCAACAATTATGTCTCTGTCCTGAAACACACCAGAGCTGCAAATTACAAAAACTAATAAAACCAAAGCTACCCCAGTTGTCTTTGACAAGCACATAATAAATTAAATAAAAGGCAATCTGAAGAAGTCATGATTTTTCAGATGAAAGTAATCAATATACTTAACTAGCCTGAAGGTTATATTGCCTTTTATTTGATTTATACTGTAAATGAGATTGCTGAGAACAATTCTGTAGAATGTCTCTGTCTTCCTCTCGTAGCATTTTTGTCTGTCTCTATTGGCTGCTAACTATGCGATCATGCTTCTGGATGGCATGAAATTTGCTGTGTCTGACATTTTGCCAGACTGTGCAAATTTTCTGCCACCACAGGGTGTGTGTGTGTGTGTGTGTGTGTGTGTGTGTGTGTGTGTGTGTGTGTGTGTGTGTGTGTGTGTGTGGGTGTGTGGTCTGTGTGTGTGTGCTTGCGTAGATGCATGTATTAAGCAACACAATGCTTTTACACTTTAATTTTGTTTCTGCTTTTAAAGAAAACAGCAAGATGCATGATATTATTTCTTAAACCTTCTATTCATCCATTTCACAGGGGCCTGAATTTCGAGAGTTTCTTATGACAAAGTTAATTAATGCAGAATACAGCTGTTATCGAGCCGAACGGTTTACCAAGTTGGAGGTAAGTATCTATACTTACTACTACTGTGTTATTTAGTTGTTAATTTACTGTGCAGAATAAATGTCCTGTTACAAAGGTGAATGGCAGCTCTGTTGTGCCCCTGCTTTTCATGGCACCTTGGTGTGGTCATATTCCAAAAGTAATAGCTATAAAGTATTTGTTCATTTCCTGCTGCATCTGTCAGGATGTTTAAAAGGTGTATGCTAAGTTTGTCTGACTGCCCCTGTCTGCAATTCTGGTAGGACTTGGAGAAGGTAATATTTGTACCCAAGTTATAACCACAATAACAGTATACAATTCATAAACTGGCAAGTTCAATTATTCTCTGCTATTTCCTTGATAGAGCAAACAGAAAAAAGTACTTCAGTAAGAGTGTTATTTTCTTAAATGATACCAAGCAGATAAACCTCTTTAGATATAGCATTTTGAGCATAGTAGAGAGCAACCACATGAAAACTTCACTTCAGTAATCTGTGGAAATTCAACACAAGAAAAGTACACAGCGATTCACAGTGTGAACAAGAAATCTGTAAAACAATTCTTTGTTCATCAAGCATGTGCTGCCCGTTACATGAACATAAAAGGGAATAACAAGACATCACAAATGATAAGCAAATATTATTTGTTTATTTATTTATTTGAAATTATTTATTGAGAAATCCCAGCCAGGTATAGTATGTTTGGTACTTTTCCGTTATCGGGGCAACAGTTATGCAATGATCACTAGCCCTGAAGCAGAAAAGTAAGAGACGGAGAACTTCCGCAAAACGTACCCTGAGTACATGTTAACATTTTCTCCTGATGTTCGCATTTCTCAAAGTTATTTCAGTTCTTTTCTGCTTCAGGGATAACAAAGAAGCAACTGAACAATTTTAGTGCCACACCTAACTCTGTTTTACATATGACAGGACCTTCTTGCTCTTCTTGTCCTCGCAAAGTTATTTACACAAAGAATGTATAATGTAAAACTTCCCCTATTTATAGCAACACGTGCATGCCCTGAAAGAACTCGCCAGAATTTCACAACTACAACTGGAACAGCATGTAAGGCAAGCAGACAGTATACTGAAATGGAAGGGGGAAACACAAGTGACAGTCAATAAACTGATATTGAATACTAGCATTCACATTACTTGAGTTACCACAGAGGCAGTATGGTGATGATGATGACCACAACTTCTGCATATCAAATAAGTTGCATTTAAACAATTTTCCATATCCAGTATGCCATGGTTTTACTATTCACTGGCATACCATCAAATAAAAGTAGTCAGCTTATATCTTTCAACATTTCAGTTTTTGAGGGCTTCACTTCTTCAGCACTTAAACATTTCTGGCAACATGTGTGAAAGTAGGAATAGAAGTTACAGGAATCGTTTGGCATGACAGCCTGCAGATCCATTACAGTGCCATCAAGGCTCGCCTGCCCTGTCCATCAGTTTAAACAGCACCACAGAAGTGACAACCAACTGAAACCATCAGGGGCTCTCAGTTCAGGCATAATTAGCTCATTTCAGGAACTGAGAAGTCAAAGTACATTACAGGCTGAAAGCATGGGTGGCTGTAGGGCCAGATGTTAAGTGTACACTAAAGGAAAGAGATACCCATCCCCTTCCCTTTTCAGGTAGCATGTTTGCAATATTAGATAAACTGAGGACTCAAACATGAAGAATCCAAAATGTCCGTTTCAAGAAACGACTGCCTTGAAATGCTTAATGGTGTTAGAAAGTACCAAAATAACTTTGAGCAAACCCGTTCTAATACCATTAAGCATTTCAAGGGACTCCAGCCACTCATGACATCTGTTGCCCCGATAACGGAAAAGTATTGTATGTTTGTGTTGGAGACTAGGTAGAAAAGCCTGAAAGATGTCATAAACAATCAAACATTTAGAGGATACAAACAATATGACATTAAAAGTATAACACAACAAAATTAATGTACATTAGAAGGGATAGTTTGGTAGATTTCCTAATACACTCAAATTCTATTTGCAATGAAATCACATTCTCTTATAAACAGAAATGTTTACATTATAGGTTCTTGCAGGAGATCTGAAGAACTTGTAAGATATGCCAGAAGTTAATAGTTGTATAACAGTCTCTGCAAGTGTATTTATAATAGCAATAGTTAAATTTTACTTAAACTTTAGTTGTTTCGCATAGGCAGATTTTTATTTTTATTTTGCACTTATAATTTTAGAAAGGTTCTGAAGTTTGTCTAGGATGTGAGTTGTCTAATGGCAATTAGTACTGATTCTTGTCTTATATGCCTTAGAACTGACTAATACATGTATACAAATTAATTCAGACAAACTCACCTTTAACATTCTGTACCATACAGTATTTCAAGGATGTAGAATATAGGTTCATAGGTACTTACTAGGTGTCTTGATAAGTGATGCTCTTAATAAGCCTAGCCTTACATTTCCATGGTATTTTTAGCCTTATATTTTTCATATGAATAACACATAGGTGAGACAAACAAGGATGTGCAGTGCTAAGATACAGCTAAGCAGAAAGGGAATGTACTCAGCTATTGTATTCATTTGACTCCTCAAGCTTCTAGCCATGCTTAGAGCTGCTTAATACACATCTCTTCATATCTAATTCCTTATATAAATAATATAATGTTTTAATCAAAAATATAAGCAGAGTGCTGAGTTGTACGGGACTATATCAGACAATACGAAATAGGTAACACCTGCTCTGATGTAGCAGATATTGCAAGTTAGTGACACATTTGCCAGATCATTGAGATGTATTGTACCTTCTTGATCCTTTTTACAAATATTTCCCTGGATTGTTTGCTTAGCATACATCTCAACTGTCCAGATTTCTGCAAAATGTCCAGATTTTTGCCTCATATTTTTGGTCTATTCCTCATAAAATTTGTGGTTTCCTGGCAAATCACTGAGGGTTAAAGATTCTAAATAATGACATACATTTGAGTGTTAGACTTCATAACCTCTAGAAAATGCACGTTAACACAGATCAAACAAAAAAAAATCAACAAAGATTAGTACAAACCAACAATGAAAATGAACAACATTTCTTAGCCTTATCATAAACTTTAGTTAATACTGTTAAATAATAGTAAACCATTTTATAATAAGTTCTATATACACTGTTTACATTAAGTCAGGAAGTCTGGGTAGTTCTGCAGCTTTCTATAAATGCTCCCCTTTAGCGTTCAATATTCCCATCATTTGTGGTACTTTCTATATTTTTTCTTATTTGGCCATTTTATATTTCAACCATTCCAGCCACTTCTGTGTAAGTTTCTTCCTATTTCCTTCCCGTTTGCCTTTCCTCGTTTTCCATCAACTAATCCAATAACCCTATTAGTTCTAATACGTCAATTTCAGTAGTTACTTACATAATACATTTTCCTAGTAATATTACCTCTGCCAGTAGTATCTGTTCCTGCTTAATCAATTCTTCCTTGTCCTACCAGCCTAGTAAAAATGGGAGGGGAGAAATAGCAATTTCCCATCCAATCACCTTCCTTATAAGCTGTTCCATTGATTTCTTGAATTCTACTAATTTTGGGCAAATAAAAATGTGTGACCAATTTCACAATTCCCCTGAGCAGCATCACCAGCATGCTTAGTTTATTATAAGGAAAAATTCTTAAGGCTCTCAGGATATAAAAGTATTTATGGAGACACTTCCATCAGAAAAATAAACTTCTCTGCTTGTTTAGCATATTGATCACAGTAACTGATTGGTCAAAAACTGTTAAAGAACTAGTATGAGAATTGAGAACATTAGTAAATATTTTATATAAAAAAAACTAAAATAGATTATTTATCCTTTGTCAATATTATAATACATTTCATTTTAAAAAAATTTGATGTTAACTACATCTCAACCCAGAAATAAACTACCCCTTGGTCTTACATGTTATTATTCATTCAACAACAGAAAAAATAAAGTCTATACTTTCAACATAATCATAGGTCCCTTTTGGCTATAAATCTACATGTGCTACAATTATTGCAGTGGAAACCACCCCTTAACATACATTGGGTGGGTCCTACTCTGGAGGAATGCTTTTGATGTTAAAGGAATTTCTAGGATCATAGCCCTAGAAAGAAACAAACCTTTATAAAATTAAAATGAACATAGCTATTAGTAAAGGTTTCCTTTCTATGTATCTTGCTCTGAAACCTCCTCATATGAACATCCCACCATAAGTGGACATCTAAGAAGTTAATAGATGTACCAAAACAAAAAATTGTTCTCTAATAATATTTCAATAAATCTACAAACAGTAGAAATCTGTCCAATTTAAAAGGTGGGTCTACTTGATTCTTATGAGTTTTAGAATTCCAATAGAACACCTATCTAGGTTTGTCAATCAAACAGAAATCAATCATAAAAAGAAAAAAGAAATTTCACTGACATTAATGCATATATATAGAAAGGAATGAATAAAGTTTTCTTTTTTTGATGATGTCAAATAATTTAAATATTTTCACATATTCTCTTTTCTTTCTAAAGTTTCAACATCTTAACATATCCTCTCCTCTATAATCACAATGTTCCCACCTTTGTCACTCCATTGTTAAAAGCCCTTTCTTCTTCTTTAGTTAAATTGTGTTTTTGTCATCTTATTACCAAAGGAGAGAAGATTGTATGTAAAAAAAAAACAAATAAATTTTTAGAGTTTGTAGTATGTACTAATTAAAGTAAGAAGATTTGGTTCTTTTTTTTTTTTTTTTTTTTTTAATATAAATAAAATAAAAATAAAATAAAAATCTTGTGTAATTATTTTAATGTCAATTGTAGTTGATGTCTGCTGGTTTTTTGGCTAAAAAAACTTTGTTAGCTAAATTAGTTGCATTTACATCATTTAATACATTATCAGCAATAGCATCAATATCAGTCTCAGAGTCCAAGTCCCCACACATCATCAAAACAAACAGGAACTTTTTCAGTAGTTGCTTGTTGCCATAAAAGGAGCCAACATTTTTTTCTTGTTATTTATTGGTATAGTACCAGTTGGTTCTCTACTGTTAGGCATTTTAATTCAGTTATTTTTGAAATGTTATTGTTTACCAGCAACTTTAAGAAGGACATACCATTCATTAAAAAAAAAAAGGAAACCAAAAAATCAAAAGCATTCCAACAAACCCCCCCATAGGCATTTTTTGTTTGGAACCATGTTGATGCTTGAAACAAAGTCAGGCTCGCATTGCCGCCACCGGCTGGATTCCGTCTAAGCTTCCTCTGCTTGTATAACTTTGTTGCCAGGCTCTCTCTTACCAAGGCCAATAAATTATAATTTCTAATTCTCTCCCATTTGTACCATTCCAAACTCTTTACTTTGTTGGCTATGCCAATTTGTGAGAACAGACTTAACTTTAGTTTGCTCTTACGTTAAAATCTTATCCCCATTAAAAGCTAATATCAGTACTTTAGTAACGGCCCTTCCATTGCTCTTGTACACTAGGAGTATTCTGTCTAACTTTCTCATACCCTGTTGACATTGTCTTCTTTAAAATTTATCAAAACAGGATGGGCAAAAACCCTCTCCATTTATTTCTGGATTCCTGTTAAATGTCTTGATATTTTGTTTTCTCCCTCATTTGTAAAAAAAAAAAATATTCAGTCCAGTCTATGATTGACTTATCCCTAATTTTCTCTAATGTCATATCTTTCCGTCTTGCTTCATAATGGTGCCTTTGAAGTTTGTCTTTTTGATAAGGCCACTGCACCCCAATATAACCAAGATACCTCCTTTGTCTCTGGAGAGTTCTAATTTGTTGTATGCCAATCTGGATGGCCTCCCTTCCCATACAAATATTCTCATTTGTTTCATCAATTTCCATGATATTTCTCTATCAGGAGGGTAACCCAGACCTTGCATATATAAAAGTGATGGTAGCACATGACAGTTTATTACCAGTATCTTTTGGTCAACATCCAGCAGCAATCCTTCCCATTTCTTAAAATATTCTTCACTTTTTCCTTATCATATGCCTATAAGTTCATTATAGTGATTTCTTCACTGCCTCCCCTATCAACACGTCCAAATATTTCATCTTACTCCCTATCACTAGATAATTATGTTCTCTGACCAAGTCTGAGAGGTAGTGCAAGTTAATTTAGACTGCAATTGTATTATTTATATTAATTGTATAACCTGAAAGCTTACCAAAGTTTGGCAATATATTAAATATCATGAGAAGATCAATTGCTAAATCAGGTAGAGATATCAGTGCATCATCTGCAAATAACAAAACCTTCAGCTCATCCTTTCTCCACTTGTAACCTTTCATGGTTACATCCTAAGCTAATGGTTTTAAATATAAAGCAAGTAAAAGTAGAAACAATGGGCATGCTTGCCTGGTATCCAGGTGAATCTGGAAGATGGAGCCAGTCCTGCGGAAACATTTACATATGTTGTTGACCCTACGTATATACTGCTGAGAAGTGTAATAAATGGTCTTTGAATGTTGTTATGGATAATACATTAAATATGTAGTCCCAGCACACTTTATCAAATGCTTTCTCAGCATGTAAACAGGGGCTTTTGCTCTATAATCACCCCTTGTAGTATCAACATGCTCATCAACATGTTATCAAAAGTTACACTGGGCTACAAAACCCCACTGATCTCCATGTATCAGTAGGAGTAAAATTGTAGAGAATCTGTTAGCTAAAATATTAATAAATACCTTGTAATAATGGTTAAATAAAGAAATTGGAAGGGTATGACACTAGTAAGCCTGAATTCCTCCCTTCTCTCAATGTAACTATGATTACCATGTGTTTTCAAGAGTACAGTATCTGTACACCCTCTGAACTCGATTAATCAGTGTTAATTATACCTCTTTCAAGCCTCTACCCAATATTCTTCATATTTTCACAGGTATAAAATTTGGTCCTGGGGATTTTACTAGTGCCTCCTTCAATAAGGCTCCTATATGCTCTCCCGGTGTAAAATCTTACGGTATCCCCCTTGCCTTCAGTTAATCTTCAAAATCCTTATATTGTCCAAATACACCTTTATTTTCAAAGTGTGATCTATCACCTATCTTGGAGGAGCATGCAAATCCCTATAGTAATCCTAGAAAACGCCTAATATTTCCTGCTGCATAACCTGCCATATCCCTTACCTTTCCTCTCTCAGCTTATAAACCATCTTTTCAGCATTTTGCTGTCTTAACTTTGCTATCAGTGATCTTAAAGTGTTAATATTACTTGCAAAATGCATCCCTCTTATTGACTGCTTCTGTAATATTAGCTTCTTGTCTACACAGTTTTCTAATTCAACCTTCAGCTCTCTCATTTTGTCGCTTTTCCTATCCGTGTGCCCTCTCTTTGCCGCAATCCTCTTTGTTTCCCTCCATAACTAGTGGTATCTTTCTTTTTCTTTTTCTTTTTGTCTTTCAAATACAAAATGATACATCCTAACCAATTGTTTATAAGCATCCTGTATTTGTGATGTAATATCTTTAAATTCTTTATGCAAATCTTTTAACATCTTTTTTATCCAGCATCTAAATTTTGAATTCTCTTAAAACATATACTGGCAGTGTTGTGCTAGTTACTTATAAAAGTAATAAGTTACTATTACTAGTTACTTTTAAGTGAAAGTAATATGTTACTATTACTTATTATTTTTCTAAAAAAGTAATATGTTACTATTACTAGTTACTAACTAAAGTAACTAGTTACTGTTGTTACTTTTGCATAAGTATAGTTTATCAATTCTCATGTTCAGATTTACTCACATAGTACTTGTGTCTGAGGAATACATGCTTACTGCACATGAATACGAGTGTATTAAAATTGTATACACAGTGTTACAATAATGATGAATAGCATTTTATAGTTTACAAAGTCCCACAAGCTAATCTTTATAGTCAGAGAGTCACAATTTAATTAATACTTAAACCAAAGTACGCACAGCCAGCAACACAAGACCCATAGCAAGTTACAACCCATCAAATCTTCAACAACGTACATTAGGGTAATCTGCTAAAACTAATGCTGAGGATGCAAAAATGCTTACAGAAAATGTCATATACATCTAACAAGACTGTTAACACAACAATGTCAACCAAAATATCACTTTATATAACTATTCGCAATGGCTACACATTTCTGTTGGCTCGAAGAAGGAGCAACTTTTCAAAGTGTTTATCAGTGAGCCTATTTCTTCTTGCAGTCAGCACTTGTCCACCAAGACTGAACAGACGTTCAACAGGTGCACTAGCTGGCAGAGCTGTATTAGTGCTCAGAAATATCTTCTTGACTATAGGGTAATTGTTGAGAGAAGATATTTCTTTGGAAGGGTCAGCCAGATACAAGTTGATCTGAGAAGATATGCTGACATTGGTTGGCATCGACTGTTTGAAGCTGAAGCTGGGCGGCACAGTGGTGCAGCGGTTAACGTTGTTGCCTCACAGCAAGAGGTTCTCTGGTTCGATTCTCAGCTGGGGTGCCTTCTGTGTGGAGTTTGCATGTTCTCCCTGTGTTCGCGTGGGTTTCCTCTGGGTACTCCGGTTTCCTCCCACATTCCAAAAACATGCATCTGGAGCATTTCTCCCCAGGCCTCCGCTGAAAACAGGCTCTGTGGAACCTAGTCGGACATTCCTGGTCAACAAATGTTAAATAAAAAATAAAAAAAAAAAAAGAAGCTGTCTTTGGCAGTTAATGCAGAAGCTTCAGATGACCCCATGTGCAGGTTCATCCAGTTTCTGCATGGCATCAAGAAGCAGAGCCTTCCCTATGAGTTTCTTCTTTTCAGTGTCCATCCATCACAAACAGAACTGTGGATGCACTATGCTATTACTGAACACGTAGATAGAACAAAACTCTGAGAACAACAGTGGTCACAGAAACACAGAACTTTAATGAAGCTTTCAGGCTCTCAACCCTTCATCAGCATTACATACAAAACAACATTATTTTTAAATAGAGGAACAATTAAAAATCACATGATCAACCAGCCAATGAATCTTTCAACCTCCATAGTCTTCTTCCCTACATAAAATGCTTGATACATTTACACAAGTGCAAGGGTAATAATCTTTTGTGGTTACAATTAGCATATGTCAAAATCCTTATAACACACATGTTTTTTCATGCATTGGTTTATTCTAATAAAAAAAACTCTAGATCCTCTACTATATCACTTAACTTGGCATGGCCATAAGTATAGCAATATTTTATTATATATTATTACTAATTTTTGATTAGAGTAAGAGAGAAGGGTTTGTCCTTCTTTTTAGTAGGCACTAAATTACCATTATCTGCATCTATATTCCTCCCTAAAAATATTGGTTTTATAGCTTTTTCCCTACCTCAACTATCATATCAATATTTTTCTGTATAATAGTCTCAGAGTATCCACTTCTTAAAATTCAGCTTTCATTATGGATGTCTCATTCAAATATACCTGCTCTTCTGTTGTTAATCTGCCGTATTGTTTCATCCTTTTTTATACACTTTTCATCATCTACAATCTCATTGGAAGATGAACACATTTTAAAAGTTAAAAGAGAAGTGTAGTGTTATGTTATTATGCTGAAAAACAAGAAAGATCTTCTCTGTACCATCCCATACCCATATGAAAAAGCAATCATCTGCTTCTTTTTCACATGTTTATTCAATGCATAATATATACTCAAAATATATTGCAAAAGTATTAGCAACAGATGTACCCATGGCACTCCCTGTTAGCTGTTATATGGTGTGCCATCAAAAAAATAAAAATATGTTAGTCAATACTAAGAGAAGAAGAGAACATATATTTTCCATCTCGAGGTGTTTGTTTGGTACTAAACAACCTTCTAATAGCTTCTACTCATAGTCAATAAGGAATAACATCTATGTCCAAAGTTACAAAAATAAAAGCTGGGGGAAGTTGTGTGTACCATAACTTAAGCTTCCTAAGAAATGTATGCTTATCCTTCACTTTATTGCACATTTGTTATGGTACACAACAGCTTCCCCAGCTTTATTTTTTTAACTTGGACATAGAAGAATCACTCACTGTCATTGTATTTCCTATATTGAGTAGAAGCATTAGAAGGTTAGAATTGTGTTATACCAACAAACCAACAAACACCCTCGAAATGAAAAAAAAATATATCTTCTTCTCTTCTTAGTATTTTGAACAATATTTTTTTTTTTTTGGACACCACATAATAAACAATAACAGCTACCTGGATGCAAATCTTGTGTTGCTATTACTTTGGAATTTTGCATTGTTTCAGTGGGAGAAAGAATGAGTTTTAAAAGGGCATTGAGTAATAAGCATGCATTGTGAAAAGTGGGATGGTGCATAAGAAGTTTTATTTTCATGTTAATGCTAATTGTAATAACTTACAAGATTTTTTTATGTGTACAGATTGTAAATTATTGTAGCAATTTTATGAAATGGATGATAACGTATAGTTGTGATGGGTAAACATAACAACGAATAGGTCTGAAATAAAATTGTGTTTCTGTGACCACTGTTGTTCTCAGATGCACTATGCTAGCCAGAATGAGCTCTTCACATTCCAGAGGATGATTGAACAGAGCCTCAATGCCTTTAAGAAGAGCATCAACTAGCAGCACAACAGACTGCCTGACTTCGGACAACTTGTTTTTCAGGCACATAATGGTGGGGATCAGGATTCTCGTGAAGCTTTTCAGCTCTGACTATAGGATGTTCAGAGCCATTGCCAGGGGCTGAATTGCTTGCACAAACTCAGCAACAAAGGTAATTTCTGCAGGCTTGAAGATGACAATTCCAATCTGTTCACATATCTCATTCAGCAAGCCTTCACCCTGAGAGGCAATGAGGTGAATTCTCTCCATCGCGTAGAAAGAGGGATTCCATCGTGTTGCATGGAGAATAATCAATGCCAGATCACACTTATTTCGAGCTACCTCAGCAGCTTGGGTGCGGTGACTAGTCTTGTTCCAAGCAGCGTATCATTTGGCCATGGTGCTTCACATGATCTTTTTATATGTGCATCATTACAAGTAGATTCAACATCTTGCACGGCAACTATATTCAATCTGTGTGCTGCACATCTCAGATGGGGAGGCAGTGAATAGGTGTCCTCGCTTTGTCCTTACTGACTCAGCACGGCTGTCACACTATTGTAAATCACTTCAGCATCATCATCCCCCTCTTGGGACAGAATGCTTGTAGTCTCAGAGCTCTCACATTCTGAGAAGACAGTGAAAGCTTTTACAAAATTGCTGCCATTGTCAGTAATTGTTGCACACACCTTTTGATCTCTCTTGTACTTGATGTGAATGCTCTCAAGAGTTGATGCTATGAGATCATATGTATGCCTTTCCTGTAGTCTGAAGCATGACAAAGCAGCTGACTTTCTTTGAAGTGTGTCACAGTCAACCCAGTGGGCGGTGACACCAAAAAACCATGATTCTGATAGGTCCAAATGTCAGCCACATTGTGCTGCATACTATCAGCATTCATGCTGGAAGAAGCTGCAAGCAAGTTCTTATCATTCATAAGCATATTTGTGTACTTTTCTATAAGATCATATATTTGCCAACTCTCTGTGTCTTTGCTTAAAGTTAAATCACTGTCTCAAAGCAAAATCTTTCTCACTGCATCATTAACACCTCACACAAGCTTGTCTTTTATCAACTCATCTCTCAGATCACCAAATCTGAAAGTTTTTGACTTGTTTCTCAAGTCAGTTATATATGCTGCAAACGTTTCACCAGGCTTTTGATCTCTTATGTAAAATAGTGCCTTTCCACTATAATATTCATTTGAGGGTTGCACGTTTCTCTAAATTTACATTTTAAGCACTCGAGTCTTCTCGCGTTTCAGCCTGTATCACAATATGGCAGTCTTCCCCCTTCTCTGCATAAACAGCAGGTGCATACACAAATGAATGTTCTCTCTCAATGGCTTCTGAACCAGCTAATCTGAGCAGAATAAATGTTTTTGTATGTGCTTCTTTATCAGAAAAAGCAGCCTGTATGAAAATATCATATTCTTGATCAAACACTCTCCAGTTTTCAGCAATATTATTATCAAATACAAGTGGATCAGGTCTGTGAAATCCCTCTGCCATGCAAATAAGTGTCAAACACACACCAAGTACTTGTAATTATATTCATCTGTACAACAGACTCTGAAATAACTGTACTCTTTGAAAAGACTGTACTGTAATACTGCACACACTGCCAACACTTTGAACACTTTAGATACTTTGAATAGCTTTAGTTAATGTGAAAAAGTAATACATTGTGAAAAAAATACAATTGTTTTCTCTTTTTTGAACATTTTATATGATTCTGATATTGTTTCAAATGTTTTCATAATTATTTCAAGTATTTTTTTCAGTATATCGTAATTTTGAACATTTCGTTTATTCGGTAATTTGTTTGGAATGCTTTGCTTTATATTAATTGAAGGAAAAATCATTTAAATGAGTTTAAGAACCTGGAAATATTTTCTGACCTGTTTACGAGTCATTTGCAGTCGTTTGAGCCACTCTTCTATATTACTCCATTTCTATATTCCTCCATTTCTGACTGTGCACCTCATGGTTTTAAGAAGTTTTGACTTCAGATCCCATTCTGAGAACATGTCACTCCTCTTGTGTATTCAAATAAGATGACGAGGCTTGGGTGTTCATTTAAGATATTTGTTACACACAAACATCAGGATGGATGACTGGAGCATAAAACTTAAGTGAATTAGCTAACTGACTGACAACTATACACATACATGCTTTCACTCCAGCTGCTTACACAAAATGACACTCTGCTTGCACCTGCTCAGTACTTTCTGTGCATGTGCCCATGAACTACAGTGGCTTTAAAAGTACAACACACACACTATGATCTACACTCCCTGTGTTCGAGTGGGTTTCCTCAGGGTGTTCCGGTTTCCTCCCACATTCCCAAGGTATGCTGCAGGTGGATTAGGCATTCTAAATTGGCTTTATGTGTGAGTGTGCACATGCGTGTGCCTTCTGAAGAAGGTTGAACGGTGGGCTGGCAATTCAACAATGTAAAACTCCACTGCCACTTGTTCTGCAGACTGATGATCCACCGTGGTGATCCCTAATGGGCACAGTTGAAAGGAGAAGAAAAAGACTTAGTCTTTATAGCTAGAGAGTCACAGATAATAATTAAACCAAACCAGCCAACAGCACAACACCTATAAAAAAACTATCATATTTTGTCTATTTTCAGCAACTAAAAATCAAAAACTGAAAAGACTTTTAAATAGAACATAAAATATTGTCAGGACAAAAGTTGGTTGATCATAGATCCACTTTAAGCGTCCTGCTTGGTGCAGTGGGTTGGAGCACTGGGTGCCCAAGTGGTGAGTTTGATTCTGACTTATGATGGTATGAAGAACCAATACCATTTATTATACTGCAAGGTAAGGATATGATCTCTGGCAGGCTAGAATTGTCCAGTGTTAGGGGGTGTTTTAGTGGGTGTGAGTCCCACAGTACCAGGGCAGGGCTGGAGTCTGGTCATCATTAGCGTTCACCTCCTTGTAGTGCTAAAAAAAAACGAAGTAAATTTTGCTCCAGACTAATTCTAATGATCTATTATGAATGCTACGTGCTATGAGTTGTGCCAACATTATGTTGTATTTTTTTATTCAAAGTGCCACTTCAAAGTGAATATTACCTCCTAACATCTGATTAGTATTCATACTATATAGGGACCCCGGAGGTTTTACATGCCTCTTTAGGAGGCTATATCACCCATATTAAGAAGCATTGGTTTAAGCAAAAGTAACTTGCATTTAAGTTACTAGTTACTAAAAAAAGTAATATATTACTATTACTAGTTACTATTTTGAAAAAGTAACTAGTTATATTACTAGTTACTAGAAATTGTAATATATTACAGTAAAAGATTACTTATTGTAATAGATTACTCCCATCACTGTATACTGGTAATCATCGATGTCTGGTGGAGCTCCCAAATCTAATTTTATCTGTAGCAATATTAATCCATGATCAAAAAATGTATTGGTTATACTGTATATCTTGAATTAAACAATGTTTTTCTTTTCCTATAAATATTTTATCAGTCCTTCACAACTGTTAATATCTTACAGAACAAAATACATATCATTGATCTCTTAGTTCTTGTTTGCTAGTTTTCCAGATATCTACCAGCCCCACCTGACTAAGATAATGCTGTGGGAATTTCCCTTAGGATGTCAGTCTTCTTTGCCTTGGTCCTCCTGACACTTCTTCAGCAGTGAGTACTATGTCCCAGTCCCCTATATTAATCACAGCAACATTTGCAAATGCCAGTATTACTGACATAATGCTCATAAGCTTTGTGCCAGCTTCTCATTCCCTAAAAACCTATGACCTCCCTTTATCATTGCTTAACAGCCCCCTATCTGATAGTCACATGCTTGTGATATCAAGATTACCATTCCTAATTTTACCTGTGGGTAGGCTGATGCCTCCAGCAAATAAAACCCAGTAAATGTCTGATGTTCTACCCTGTCAAGATGTGTTTCCTGCACAGCCGCCATTGCTGGCTTGGATTTTTAATTACAATAAATATCCAGTCTCTTTTAACTGGGTTATATCATTAACATACCTTCAGAGAATGGACTAGATTAAGTTTCTTTTAGATCCTGTCATATTAGCCAATGCTCATTCATCCATCTTTTGTTTTTCCTTTTATATGATTGCTTAACGTATCCACCTCAATCCATTTTATTTTATCCTAAATTTCATATGTCATTATCCTATTCAGTAGTATTAATTCCAACTGTCGCCCAGTACCATGATCTACTTCCTTCATTTTATTGAAATTATTCTCTCCATGTATATATATATATATATATATATATATATATATATATATATATATATATAAATAAATATGTACAGAATTATATATAAGTTCTTAGTTCTTTCCAAAGTTTGAGCTACTGCTCCATTATGATGAGTCCACCAGACATCTCTGCATATCAAACATACATGTTTTGCATGCATACTACACTAAATGCAAAGCAACACCAGCAACCCATCTATCCCTCGGCCTATTAATCTCAATTTGAAGCAATGAGCAACCTGCATACAAACTTTCCTGAAGTCATATGAATTTCTTCATAATCACTACAAATTTTTAATGAGATGTCTCATCTCCTATTAATATTGACCATTAAGTACATAATAAATCTGGGGGTTTACCAAACATATTATATGACTACTTTATTTTTCTACTATAAAATACAAATGTCCACTGAATGTAGTACAGATGACATCCATATTCTGTTTCATAGTTTCATAGTAGTGTACTAGGCTATCTGCCCTGGGGCATTTACAAGCCTAGCCAACAATGATGTGGCTTACGCCACCCCGTATTATATAGTTGCACCTCTCTAGTAGTGACACATGTGGGACCCCATTATTTAGTAAACTATACCACTGTCTAGTAGTGACACTGAGGTGACTCCCGGGGTAAACTTACGATCTCCCATCCATGCATCGAGATTTTTCTTGAACAGTGCCAATGAAGGGCTCTGTCTCACATGAACTGGGATTTTGTTCCAGAGTACGGGTAACCTCTGTGTTATGAATCTATCCCTCCAGCATGTTTTATTCATATTTGCGCAGAGGTTGAAATCTTTGGCTCGCGTGGTTCTGGTGGATCTGGATTTTTTGAGATGGAGCATGTCCATCAGTTCTTGGTTGGACATGGCCCTATATGTTAGGCACAAATCACCTCTGAGCAGGCGGTATGCTACTGAATAGAGCTGGAGTTTCTTTAATCTAGCTGGATAAGGCACATGTTTGAGACCCATGATCCTCTTGGTGAGGTACTTCTGGGGTCTTTCCAGTTGTTGCATGTGCCGGGTGAGATACATCCCAAATGGAGCATTATATTCAATCATGGGCCTGACAAGGGAGGAATATAGAGGTACAATGACCTCCTTTGATCTGGATGAGAATCCCTTCATGATGAGATGGGCAAGGTAGAATGTCTTTCTGACCACTTTGGCAACATGGTTGTCAAAGGAGAGGTCACTATCGACTTGAGTCCCCAGGTCTCTGATTACTTCTTCCTGTACTCAGTGGGTTATTGTCTATGTGATAATTTGTGGGTACTTTGTTTTTCCCAAAGGGATGACTATACATTTTTGGCGTTAAGTTTGAGGCCATGATTCCGGCACCAGTTGTCCGTTTCAGTGAGACCTTTCTGTAGGATGTGTGTGTCAGCAGGTGAATCAACTATGGCACCCAGTTTGCAGTCATCTGCAAACTTTGTCAGCCATAATCCTCCCATATTTGCTTTCACATCCGAGAAGTAAATGCCGAATAAGAGTGGTCCCAAGACTGAGCCCTGTGGGACACCACTCGTGACTGGTTTTGAGTCTGACATGGCTCCAGCAATTTTGACCTTATGGGTTCTGTTTTTAGCCAGTTTGCTACCCATCTTGTGACATATGGATTTACATTTAGGCTGCTGAGCTTGTCTATGATGCCAGAGTGTGGTATCGTGTCAAAGGCTTTAGCCAAGTCCAAGTAGGCAGTGTGGACAGCCTTGCCCTCGTCGATGGCACTAGTGACTGTCTCGAAGAAGTCAACCAGGTTTAAGAGGCAGGATCTGCCTTTTACAAAACCGAACTGGGTGGGATCAAGGGTCTGCAGATCTCCAATATCGCCATTTATGAGTTCCATGATGATTCTTTCCATAGCCTTGCAGACCAGGCTGGTCAGACTTATGGGGCGGTAGTTACCAGGGTCAGTAGAATTTCCCCCTTTGTGGAGTGGGACCACTGTTGCTGTGTGCCAGTGTTCAGGTACATATCCTGTAATGAGGCTAAGATTGAATAGCGTTTTTAGGTGCGGGTTTAGTTCATCTTGAAGTTCACGTAACACGCAACCGGGGATACCATCGGGTCCCATAGATGCTGTGTTTTTGCTTTGTTGAGTGCTGATTTCACCTGTATGTCTGAGATGACAGGTAGGTTACATTCAGCAGGGATAATTACTACATCTTTAGGGGTGAGGGAGGGAGAAATTTGCACTGAACCTATCTGCCAGAATATTGGCAATGTCGGTAGGGTCAGTGAATTTTTGTCATTGTGTACCAACTCAGAGCATATCTGAGAATTTCCTCCCAAGGTTCTGACATAATTGAAGAAGGCCTTGTGATTGTCTTTGGTATCCTTGGCAATCTTTCTCTCAAAGTTGGCTTTAGATGTTTTTATGAGAGAACATAGTTTTTTACTTGTGCTGATCAGGGAAGCCTTTCCCTTGTGGGATTTGGCTTTGTCCTGCAGTAGCCTCCTTCTTTTGTTGTACAGTTTGTTTATAGCCGGGGTCCACCAAACTGGGCGTTTTCCCTTGGTGGAGAGGGTCTTGGTTTTAGTTGGGATTGCTTGATCCATGCATTCTTGGAGATGTCCGTAGAAGGCTGTTGTGTAGGATTCAGCATTTTGGGATGTGGTTTCCATTAACCCAGTAGGCTTAAAGGATATCATTTCTGACTTAAGGAGTGTAAAGTCAGCTTTTGAAAAATTTTTCACTGTAGTCTTTTGTTCTGGGGGTGGGGGTGGGATATGTACATCCAACGTGATCAGTTTATGGTCAGATCTTACTAGTGAGGGGTTTATATCTGGTGCGGAGCATTTGGACCCCATGTTTGTGATAATCAGGTCAAGTATATTATCTCTCCTCGTAGGAGAAGTGACCAGCTGCTCCATTGCATTTGAGTTAATGAATTCCAGGAATCTTTGGGCTAGGGTGTTATGGCTAGAATAGTGGGCCCAGTCTATGTTGGGGTAGTTGAAGTCACCCAATATGATGGTGTTTGGTGTGACATTCATATCCTCCAGTGTTTTCAGGAATGCTTGATGGGATTCCTGGGATTGGGAGGGTGTTCTATAACATGCGACCAGTTGTATGGCAGTTTTGCCTATGGTGAGTAAAACTTGTATGGTTTCTGATGCTTCATGGGTAGCCACCAATCGAGAGGTGTAGGTGTCCTTTATGAAAATGGACACTCCCCCTCCCTTTGTGGTTCGGCCTGGAACTTGAGGCCGAAAAGCATGATATGAGGTATAGCCTGGTAGTGCTGGAGTGCTCTCAGGAGCCTTGAACCAGGTTTCAGTTACTGCACAGACATCGATGTTCTCCATACTGAGAAGTGCTTCGAGTGCCTGCATCTTGAGATTTAGACTTCTGGCATTGAGCAGCATTACCCTTAATTTTTTTCCATTTTTGTTTTTTACGGAGGTTGATTTGTCTTTTGAGCATTGCCTAAAAAAGGCACTATAGGGGTGGCAAGAGCCTTGGCCAGTATCCGGAAGCCCAGTGGTGACAGGTGCAAGCCATCCCTTGCGAAGCAACGCGGCTTGTCCAGCATGTCATCCCAGGCTGACAGACATTGGATCCCCCTAGAATGACATCAGTGATTAAGCCAATTGTTAAAACTGATCATTTTGTCTTTGTACTGAGGCATCATTCTTGGTGAAGGCAGGATGCTGCTCAGGGTCAGGGTCATACCAGTCTGGGCTACATAATCGGAGAGCTCCTCAATGTCTCTTTTCATGTAGTCCAGGGAGGTACGTCTCAGGTCATTCACACCAGCATGAACAATGACTGCATCATACTTGTACTTGCTTTGGAGTGACCTGAGTGCGTGTGTAATGTGGCGGATCCTAGCTCCCGATAGGCAGCTCACCGTTACCCTCTCCTTATTCAGCCTAGTAAGTGGAACGTCGGTGTGTCTGACTATAGAGTCACCTATTACTAATGTCTCTGGCATAGTGTTTTGCCTTAGGGGCTGTGATTGTGTGACACACCTGTTGTTTGAGGTATGTGTTGTAGGTGTTACGTTTTGTGGGGGTGTATTTCTGGGTGTCTGCTTTGGAGGCCTCTGTTGTTTTGTTAAGTTTTTTATAAGAGCCTCCGAGTATGTCTTTGTGTTCTTATGTGTTTGGTTTGTAGTGGTGGTGGTTTTATGTGTGACCGGTTTTGCTTCGGGTGTGGGTACCTTCTCCTCCTGTCTGGTCTTGCCAGTCCTGAGTTGAGAGAGTTCAGCCTCCAGTCTGGCTATATAGTTGCATCTCTCACAAGTATTTGTTTGTTCATTAACTTCCAATAGTATACCTTCTCAATTCACATTAGTTTTCCAAGCAAAAGAAATATATTAAAAATATAAAATAAGGAGTTTAGGATAAAATTCTCCCTGTACCCCTTAATAATAAGGACAATAGAATATTGAGCCATGATATAATATAGTACTATAACCATCTGTTGATTTGTTCCTTATTCACTCCATCATCAATATGGCCTGCACTCTTAAGGCCAATTGCCTTAACAAAGGAAATAAATCTCTCCTATCAGATGTTTCTTCTGCTGGAATCTGCTGTTCTAAGTTAACAGAATTTCCTTCTTTTATTCCAGAATCTGCTCCTCAAGTTTCTGCCCTATTTCTTTTGTTAAATTTAATGTAGACTTCCATTGCTGCTCTGTATGCATGCTGATATCTCCTAACAAAAATAACCTGAGATTTACAGGGCAAAATAGTTTATATTTTACATTTGAACTATGAGGCATTCATGCTGCAAGAGAAAAAGTCACTCTCCTCTTCCTGGTCACTGGAATAATTGTGGTCCATAAAAACCTGTTTATATCTCCAGATTAGTTTACTTTCTGGTTTCCAAAGGATGCCTAGTACTGTTTCTTTCAATACAAATGATTCATAGAGGATAAATGCAGATGTGGGATACCCATTACCAATACTCTGAGTGTGCTTTCTGATATTGATTTCTTCTTCTATCAGACTAGTCCAAGTACCCATAATACCTTTCACAAATTGTATACAGTTCTTCCCTTTTTATTCTGATAAAGCTAATATTTTTATGTTGCACTCCATTTTCATATTCCATCAAGTGCACTTCCAAGTAGTCTTGGTGGACTTCTGAAACATTCATGTGTGTCTTAATCTGCATGGGTATCCTCTCCCAGTTGTTGAATAGCTTCTGAATGAATGCATAATGTTGCACTTATGTCTGTAATGTTTCCCTTTTGTTTAAATATGCCTGCAATGCTACTTTTATTTCTTGGATTTCTATAGTTGCTATTAATACCACATGCTCCTAACTACAATCCTGCATCCAGGAGTCTGATTCAACCAATGCATCCATATTTCCATGTCAGTCTGTTTCCCACAGTCCCTTCACACAATCACCACTTTTACCTTTTTCTTCCCCTTATTAAAGTACTGGTAACGTTTCCTTGTACAGTCTGCAGAAATGATCACTAAACAAGGAAAATCACAATGTAAAGAGGCTAGGAGGGAGTATGAGAGAATTTCACTGCTGCCCATTGGGTCACCATGCTAGAAGTCTGTCCCAGCAGTCTCCCTTTGTCTTTCATGCTACTGTTGTAAAGACACTACAATCAGGATAAATATGACTGAGCCCTTTAAACTATTGCAGTCATAAAATTAAAAATTTCTTATGAAAAAAATGTTAACTAAAGCAGAAGAATCTAGTACTACAGGAGAGTGAAAAGATAAGAAAGGTGGTATCAATATTTGTCCTTCCCAAGGGATAGACGGAGAGCACCTGTAACACACATGTATCAGTCAGGGCCTACACTGCCAAATACAAATCATATTGTAAGAACATACTAACATTGCCTAAAAAAATTTAAAATCAAGGATGCACATACATAAGGTAATGGGGAGACAGAAAGATTCAGGATTGTTGCAAACAAAATTTAGTTTCACAAGAGTAAATATTACACATGAAGCACTTAGCAACAAGACAATAAGAATAAAGACGTACTGAGGATCTTACCTTCGCATGGAACAGAATACACTTAAAATGACTGGGAATGATGAAGAAACATGGTAGAGATTCCCATTTGAGTAAAATTTTATTGGGAAAAGTAGTACAAATTTGGTCAGTTTTGGTCAATTAAAGACCTTTTTTTAACTAGCAGTTTCTACTGTCTGTTCCTTTGATCATGCTTCACAGGAACGAACTCGCAGTGCACTTCTGGAAAGCTTGTATGAGGAACTACAGCTGCGCAGTCAAAGCATGATGGGACTTGTAACCGATGATGAAAAAATGGACAATGGAGGAGGTGGCTTTTTTGAAAACTTCAAGGTAAGAGGCAGGAACTAACAAGGAAAAATGGATCTTCATCTTCATTCTTAGTAGGATGGGTTTGGATCCAATCCTCTGATCCGACTCGGCCTTTATATCCAAGCTTGAAGTCTTCTACCAGCTTGTGGCTAAACCCTATCCCAGTATGCACCAGGAAACCACCCCAGATCTTGTTTGCAGCTGTAAAAGTAGTCTGAAATAATCACAGTTAAATAACTCAAGAGTCCATTGATGAAGGCCAGAGATTAACCTTATCCAACTGAACCAACTCAATCTTCCAGGAGTAAAAATGGCCAGGGAAATGGAGGGTGGGAATGTAAGAATGGAGACAAAGATAGACAACACACTTCTTTATGTGTTGTTGTCCTATCTCACCTTCATTTTTACTATGATGGGACAGTGTCCCTAGCACCATCTTCCTTGGGTAGCTCAAGGGAGAATATTCTTCCGAATCGTGAAACCAAAGGAGGCCCTGTTCCTGGAGGCCAAATCAACTTTTTAATGAGTGATAAAGATATGTGGTCTTGCCCATGTTGCTGTAACACAAATGGTATCAATTGGTAGTTTAGCCAGAGAGGTGGAAGAGGTTGCATAGCTCTTGTAGAGTAGGCTTTAACTCTTTTGGGGAGATCTCTATTTTGAGACTTATAGATGAAAGTTATGCAGTCCGAAAGCCAATTTGAAAGTGTTACATTAGAGACTGAAGCACCTTTCTTTGAGAGATAAATAGCTGGCCAGACTTTCTGAACTCCTTAGTCCTGTGTAAGTAGAAACAAAACTGTCTGTGCACATCCAGTTGATGTAACATGCATTCTGCCGTATTCTCGTAATTTGAATAAAAGACTAGCAGCTCTATGGATTGGTTAAAATTTTATTCTGAACATAGTTTTGTCAAAAAGGAAGGGTTTCTTCATAAGGAGACCCTGTCTCTATGGAAAAGCAAATAGGGGAGCTTTATTGACAAGGTTTGCAGCTCTGACACTCTTCTAGCAGAGATAATTGCTATTAAGAGAATAGTTTTCCATCTCAAGAACTTGAGTTCTCAAGATGATGCTGGCCCAAAAAAGGGGAAAATTAAATGAGATAAGACAACATTTAAGCCCATGGTGCTAGATGGTCTTTGATAGGTGGTCTTAATAATAAGGTACAGTTACAAAAGGCTTTGCATAGTCTGTGAGACATAATATTAAGGCCTGATTCACCTAAATGGAAGTTAGATATCACTGCTAGCTAAATTCTAATGGTAGTTGCGGCTGTGCCTTCATTGAATAGTTTTGCCAGGAATTCTAGAATGGAATTTACTGGGGCAGAAAAAGGGTCAATTTGATTATGAGAATCCAACAAGGATAATCTTTTCCATTTGCTTCTATATATCTTTCTTGTTGAAGCTTTATGAGAGGAAATTTGGATGTGTTTAACTGATGAAGAGCGGTTAGGAAACCTAGCTATTGTTGGAATCAGAGCAGCCAAGCTGTCAGTTTGAGGGTCTGAAGGGAAGGGTGGAGCATTCCTGATGCATGAGTCAGAAGGTCTAGAACTGGGTCCAGCAACCAGGGCTCCTCCTAAAGATAGGGCCACAGGAAGGAGAATCAAATCTGATGAGGCCATTATGGAGTGATGAGTATCAAGCCCCTTCCCAAGAGTTTGGGTTTCTGAAGTACTTTGGGTATTAAAGGTGGGGAGGAGCACAGAGGATTTCCAAGGGCCAATTGTGAACAAGTGCATCCCTTGGTGATTCCCTCAGAGTGGGGATAAGGGCAAAGTAGCTGCTGCATTTGGCATTCATGGATGATGAAAAAAGGTCACAGCAAGGCAGGGCCCATTTGCGGAAAATCTTTTCCGCTACTTCTTGCTTTAGGGATCACTCATGAGGCATCAGAATCACTCTGCTGAGTCTGTCTGCTTTCATGTTAGATTTCCCTGGGATGTGCATTGCTATCAGAAAGTGGTGGGAAGCGGTCACCCACTGCCATACACTTAGGGCCTCTCGACAAAGGGGCTAAGATCTGGTTCCTTCTTGTTTGTTTATGTACCATACAACTGACATGTTGTCTGTCTGCATTGCAATAGTTCCCAGCAGAAGAGAGTCTTGGAATGCTTGCAATGCAAGAAGCACCGCTGTCATCTCTAGGACATAATGTGCAAGTGGGCCTCGTGATCCTGCCAGGTGCCTTGGACTGTTTTTCCTAGATAATGCCCCCCCCCCCCACCTATCTGAGATGTGTCCATGATCACTGTGGCTAATGGTTGGGGAAGTAGAAATGGTCGACCTAGAGTTACATGAGTGGAGTAAAGCCATCAATGAAGGTCCTTTTTGCAAGTTTCCATTATTATTATTATTTTGTGGGATATCGGCAATTCCTGCATGGACCACTGAGCGGATAGCAGCCACTGGAGAATTCTCATGTGTAGACATGCTAAGGGGATCAGAATTATTGCTGCTGCCATGGTCCCTAAGACTTTTAGAACTATCCTTGCTTGAGCCCTTTTCTTCATGAGAAGGTTTAAAATCTGACGTCTTAGAACTTGAACTCTTTCTGGAGGAAGTCTGGGCATCATGCTTGTTGAATCCAATTCTGCTTCTATAAATATGATATGCTGAGAAGGCAGCAAGACAGATTTCTCATACTTTATTGTAATTCTTAGGTGACAGAAGAGTTGCAAGGTGGTGTCTCTTGCTTTTATTAGTAGATGTTCATTGGTGGCGGTTAGGAGCCATTCATCGAAGTATGGAAATACCTGGAATCATAGGCATCTCAAGTGAACTGTGACTACTGCCATACATTTGGTGAACACTCTGGGGGCTGTAGTGAGGCCAAAGGGCATAGCTCGAAATTGGTAGTGACTGCCCCCCAACCAAAAGCACAGGTGTCTCCTGGATCGCCTGTCCATTTTTATGTGGTAGTATGAATCCTGGAGGTCTACAGAGCACATCCAATTGTCTTGTCCCAGAAAAGGGAGTACTGACTGCTGCATTACCATCCAGAACTAGGACTTTATTACTGATTTGTTTAAACTGCTGAGATCCAAATTGGTCTCTAGTCTCCTGTTTTCTTTGGAACTAAAAAGAATCTTGAGTAAGTTCCAGATCCTATTTGGTCTGCAGGGACTGTTTGGATGCCTCTTTTGTCTAGCAACTTCTGAATTTCTAACATTGCCTGTTCCCTTTGACTGGGTGGAACATCTGGGATCTTTCTTATGTTTTGGATGGGAAGGAAAATGGTATGGAATAACCTTTGGATATGATGCTTTGTACCCATTTGTCTTTTATTTGTTGCTAGGCTTCAAGGTACAAAGATAAGCAGCCCCTGACTGCCTCCAGAGATGGACAGACTGGCCTTCCTTCAAGAGTACTGAATGGGCTTACCAAAGAAAGATTCTCTGTCACCCTGATTCTGCAGACCCCTTGTGCCATGTGGTCAGTGTCTTTCATTACTACTTCTCTCTCTGCCCCTGGGGGAAGATTCACCACATGTGTTCTGGAAAGGTCTCTGAGATTTTCAGAACCACATTTTACCACTTACTTTCTGACTTTTGGGATATGGTCTGGTAGGCATGGAAAAATGGACTCCTATGGCAGACAGAGTCTTTCCTTCTTGCTCACACCTGGTTAGTTTCTCCTTGACTTTGGGCCTGAACAGGGATGAGCCATAGAACAGGGCATTCACAAAGAAAGATTCAAAGGGCTCCATGAAGTCACACAAGCGCATCCAAGAATGTCTCCTCAGGGAAAGTCTCTGAACTTGCTGCTCTACTTGCTCCATCCGCTGCTTAAGAAATCAGTCTCATGGAGGAGTTGACAACCGAGTTTAAGATAGAGAGCTGAGAGGAAACTATCTGAAACCCCTTCTGCTACTGAACCTTGGAGAGTATCTCCTAGCTCTTTCAGGAGGTCTCTCTGCAATCTAGTAAAATGGGTAAGGTAATTCAGTGATCTGAGGGCAAAAGGCACTGAAGAAAAGATGCACTTTCCATATCTGTTCATTGTATGAGACTCCTTGTTTGGTGGATGAATAGAAAAAGATGTCTATGAAAGTTCCTTCTTAGTGGTTGCCACCATCACCATAGCAACTACTGGGACTCCCTTAGTTAGAAAGGTTCTGTCTGATGGGGATGTGATAAATTTATTTGGCCTCCTAGGAACAGGTTCCACTGAATCTGGATACTCCCACACCTTCCAAGAAACTAAGTCCATAAGTTTGTCAAAAGGTGGAGACACCCAAGTGGAGGAGGGGTGAGATCCAAAGGCCTTCAGGTATACAGACTCCTCTGTGGAAGGGTTGGTGGACTTCCAGCTACCTCTCTATTTCAGTATTTCCAAGATGTCTCCAAAGGAGACATCATCAGGAAGTGACCGTGGGGACCCTTCAGCTTCATCGAGGTCCGAATCAGAAGTGATACACTCCTCTGGGGAGTCTAAATACTTCCTCTTGCATAATTTCTTTTAGGGGACCTCTTTGGAGAGGTACTCTGGAGAGGTTTCAGAAGAGTGGGGGGTGCCCTTTGGGGCATCCTTAGACCTAAAATCTCTGCTTCCCTGGGGATGCAAGGATATAGAGGCAGACACCGGTGCTTTTGGGGGAAGAAAATCTGGAGATGACAGCAAAACTGTCTGTGGAGACAGTACTCTCCTCCTTACCTCAAAAGCCCCTCACCCCTGATCCGAGGATATCCCTGGATCCAAAGAAGAAGGTGAGGGGTACCCTTGGAATCAAGGACAATGGGCTCAAGGCTAAGGTAGGAGCCGAGCTCACCTGAGCCGTTGCCCAGAGATTCAAGGCTGGATATGACAACTGTCCAATCCAACTTGCCTCCCCGGACCGAGTGGAGAGCGAAGGCAGTTCTCTCACTTAAATGAATTGCTGAAAGAGAAAAGGCAAAGGAAAACAAGAATAAGAGCCTCTGACTAAAATTGTCTTTTTATTTTTTAATATCGAAGCCGGTAGAGGGGCAACTAGACCTGGATGGAAGACAACGACCAAAAGCAGAAAAACAGACACTAAAAAAAATGGAAATAAACTATCTAACAACAAATTCAACTCTTTGAAGCTAAATAACAACAAAGACAGTATACTAAAGAATATACTTAGCCAGCGCTAGTAGAGAGAGCACCCAATCTTGTTTAGTGGCAAATGAGATGGGGAGGTTTCCTGGTGCATGCTGGAATAGGGTTTAGCCACAAGCTGGTAGAAGACCTCGAGGTTGCATATAAAGGCAGACCGAGTCAGATCTGAGGATCAGATCCGAACCCATCCTAGTAAGAATGAAGGCGAGTTAGGACAACAACACATCGGGTATTTTTATGTCTTGAAATTATATTGTTTGCAAAGAAGAGGTATTTTGTAAACCATCTGAAGTTCACAAACCCTGAAAAATGTATTTGTGCTAAGTAGTGGTTATTTTTATTAAAGATTACAAAAGCTTCTCATTGATATATACTTTTACTTCCTGGCACATTTAGAATGTACTAGAATTTGAAACATACAGCATATAGACTGAATATTAAATATACAGAACATATGTAACAGTGGAACATATAGTTTTATATTTGTGACCATTTTTTCTCATAGCGTGTCATTCGCGGAAGGAGTCAGTCTCTCGATACTATGGGAATTTCAATGAAGAAGCACCAGTCAGCTAGCCAAAGCCGTATGTCCAGTACTAGCCCAGGTCAGAGTACTTCAGATGGCCCTAAAACACCTGTTTCGGTAAGGCCTTTTCCATCTTTCATTCAGATCTGTAGCACCCATGAGCATCTCAGACAGTAACTCATTTGTACCTTATGCATATCTTTTAAAGTGGCATTGTACTAAAAGTTTGGCATACATGAGAAGTAAAACAAGCCATCTGACAGAAAACTACCTAGATTATAATGTATTGTAAATATTTTGTGCCAAGTTCATTCCTTTCTTCTGTACTGAGAGTTGAATGAGAACAGGTATCTATCTACATACCTACAGCTGACAAATTTTATAGCAACTAAAGTCACAATTTCCTGCTTAAGTAATTAAACTACATTACTGATCTACAGATAATAGAATTGGGTCAAATTAATTCAAAACATTGTAGCTAAATAATTTTCTGTCTGAGTTCTATCTAGGAACATTTTATTTTCTACTTATCGTACCACATTTGCAAGTTCCTGGAACTCACAGAAGATTATACTTAGAATGAAGTTTAGCAGTAATAAAAAGACCCAGAGCAAGGTATTAAGTTTGGAAAAATCTCTCCCAGAACTATAATAAGTTATCATTTATTTTAGTATAAAACAAATGCTATGAATTAAGTAGGAAATTGTATGACTTAAATCTTATTTCCTCCCAGCAGAAGATACACTGTATAAGAAAATCTGTCTTGTTTACATGTTGTCATAAATTCTCCTGCAGGACTGCTGAATAACCTTTTCTGAACCATAGAGTTTCTTATGCATTACAAAAACAAATAGCCTGAAAATTTCAAACAGTTTTGTGCTCGCATTCTACTATCACCTGTAACCAAGTTTTGCTGTTGACTGTGCCTTCAGATGATGGGATAAATATTCAAGAGCACCACAAAAGGTAAGGGATCTGGGCTACATTGGAGACTGAAGCCCTCTGTTTATCCACAGGTTGGGTGCAGTGTGGGTGGCCGAAGTGCTGTACTCCCTCACACACTGGTGAAAGGGGAGGGAGTGACATCAATGAAGACCGAAGTCCTTTGTTTGTCCACGTGCCAGGTACAGTGTGGCCAGCACAACTGCTGGGTTCCCCTTACTGCAATGCTTTCAACAACTTCACCTCATTAATTTTTATTTTCTTGTTTTTCTTATTTAAGGAAATTGCTTGCCCTTTGAGGTTGAAGGTGTTCATTCCATCTGCATGTTCATATGATCCTGAGCCTCACGAGAAGCACGAACGATCTATTGTGACAGACTGTGGGGGCCAGACTTTGATGATGGCAGGCCACATTAACAGTCTTAGTAAGCATCTCTGTGGAACTGGTAGACCAACCTAAGTGATAGTAATAATTCTGTAGAGGTATTTATCACTGCTTCCTGCAGGAATTCCCTTTGACAAGGTAAATGCATTCTGGACTGTGAATGGAACTGAGAACAGGTTCCCCTGTAATTGGCTACAGGAACATTCTCAAAGTCTGAGGTCCCTCACAATCCCTGTCACAACCTCCCACAAAGCCCTCTTCCTATCACAGTAGAACTTTTACAGGTGAAAGAGGTGAAGTGTAACTTATTTTTCTGTGTAGGGATCTGGGAAGCCAAGCACATAAAGATGTCATTTTAAGGATGACACTCATGGCATTTATTATGATACAAATATAAAAAAGTCAAATGTTACCACTACGGTGCAATGCCAGAGACACAAGTATTTATTGATAGTATAGTGGGAATTTCAGCTTTCAAATGAGAGTGACAATATAAAAAAAGGCTTAGAGTATATGGATAATAAATATGAAAAATGCCAAATGTTTTACTTTCGAATTTATTGTGATGATACTCATTTTTTAATGATTCTGTACTTTTATTTTCTTAAATTTGTATGTTCACAAATGACAATATATATTTGCAAATAAAACTTTACTTTTAGAGAAAGATATGCAATATGTGAGTTTATACCAAGACTGTTACAGCCCATGGTGATAGAGATTCAGATCTGTACCTTCCTTTATATAGAGAGAGATCATGGTTGTGGATGTCAAGTTCAGAAGAGCAGACTGGGTAATGAAGAGCAAATGCGAAATAAAAGACAAGAAAAACAGAGAAAAAAGATGAATGCAATGTCATGTATGAAATTAATTAGTAAACATCTGAGAATTCATATCTAAAAAGAATTCAAGGCAGCTGTATATTGGTTGAAAAAGCAAAATATATATGGTGCAGCTTTGCCAGATAAGTGACAAGAGTTTATTATAATAATTATACTGTAAAAGTTGGGGGGAAGGGAAGGTATTTTATGCGCTGCAAGTAAATCTGAAGGTTACAAAATCATAAGGTAAGATGATATGATTATGTGAACAACAAGAATCAAGATATCAAAACTAAACGACAGCGAAATCAGGAAAGAAACATTTTTTTCACCAAAACTGTAGCATCTTACTGGAAAAGTTTAACAGCTGAGATAACTAATATGATAATATTGGAAAAGTTTCAGACTGTTCATTACAGTGTAGTTGAGAATAGGTAAATATGACCGACACAAAAGCAGTAATTTCTAATTGAAAGGACGGGGGACATAGGAAAACTGGTGAATTAAACCAAGCCATGCTTTTTAACCAAGTTCACTTTTTTCCATTTAAGTTATTATTGAGGAACCTACAAGTTTTTAGCAGTTAAGATATTATTAATACATATAATAAATATGATGAAACAATTGTGCTATAATTAGGAAGGTACTGGGTACTAAATTTACATTATTAAAAATAAAATAAAAATTAAATACTTGGTACCAATCTACAAATGAATGCTATAATAATATTATTTAGAAAATATTTGTTTATAAATAGAAATAACATTAAAATAACCCTTTCTTCCCTCACATTAAAAAAATGCAGCAAAGTACAATCAGTATCCTACAGGCCTATTGAAAAAAAATTTTTTTTTGTTTTTTTGTCATCTGTGGGATATGCACACTTAGATGAAATGCCAATGTCCTTAGAGAAGGAAAATTCCTCCATGCTTGGCATATCAGTCACAAGCTATTTATATTTTTATCACCATAGCTAGAGGTTGATATATAGATGTCTTTCCATGACTCATGCTGATGGCTTGAATTCAGGAGTGATTCTGCAGTTAGCATTGCTGCCTCACAGCAAGAGGTTCTCCGGTTTGATTCTCGGCTGGGGTGCCTTCTGTGCGGAGTCTGCATGTCCTCCCTGTGGTCGTGTGGGTTTCCTCTGGGTGCTCCGGTTTCCTCCCACATCCCAAAGACATGCAGTAGGTGAATTGGACACTCTAAATTGGCCCTAGGTGTGAGTGTGTGCATATGTGTGCCTTCTGTGGAGGGTTGGGCGCCGGGCTGGCAACTCAACACCGTAAAACTCCACTGCCAATCATGAGTGGACAGATGATCCACTGTGGTGACCTCTAACCGTGAAAAGCCAAAAGAAGAAAAAGAAGAAGAAGAAGAGAGACAGTAGGTTACAGAGTAGCATAGTCTTTAATTGGGCACTGTTTTCTCTGTGACAAGAAATGGTCACTGCTCTGCTGTCTACCTACTATTTACTGAATGCATGGGGCAGGATAGTCCAAAGAGTTAAGGGCAGTTTTCCATGCTAGCATGTGCACAGTTACTCACATTAATGCACATGACCATATGAGAAAGGGAGAGAGAGTAAATACAAAACAGGAGGGCTCCCTTAAATTTTAAAACCCGCTTATCTATTGTCATGGACCAACCACAGCTTCTAAAATGTCCAAACTTTTATAAATAAGCTTAAAAACAGGTAAGCGCTTTCATGCCTCACAATAGGCACTTCATCAGACAATCTTACAGGAGATCACATGAACTTTAAATAACAGCATCAATTAATCAGTTATGTAATTTGTGATCTTAAGCAAAGGATTTAAGGGTACAAAACCATTTAGCCCAGGATGTTTATGTGCCTGCAACTGCATTATCCATCTAGCCTCAGCTTTTTCAACTCTGTTGTTCAGATCACCCCCACGTTTATCAACATAAATGCACTTCAAAACCAAAAAATAAAAAGTGTGAGCTTTATGTGTAGAGACGTGCTTATACAAAGCACTAGTAGGATCTTTATGTTTAATATAGCCAACATGTTTAAGAAAACACTCATGTAAAGACTTTGTAGTTTTTCCAACATAGAAACCACTGCAGTTTCCACAAACAGCAAGGTAAACTAAATTTTTACTTGACCAATCTGTATAAAACCTAGGTGTGAAACTGAAACCTGTAATGTGATGTTTAAATTCCATTGGCTTTGAAATATAGGAGCCTGCTATACAATTCGTACATGCATAAGTACCTTTCCTATCAAAAATCCGTGAAGGCTGCTGCTCACATTCATAACAAAGTTGTCTCTTAAGAGACACCCCATTTTTAAAACAAAATCTACGTACATCACCTACAACTCTTAAAACCTCATCATCAGATATAAGGATCGGCCAGTTGTTTCTTATCACATCACAAATGTAAGCAGAAGCCTTCATTGATTAGCATTACTCCTGTTGCACACCATGAATCATGGCATTAGCATTGCTCCTGTTGCACACCATGAATCATGGCATTAGCATTACTCCTGTTGCACACCATGAATCATGGCATTAGTATTACTCCTGTTGCACACCATGAATCATAGTATTAGCATTACTTCTGTTTGACACTATGAATCATGGCATTAGCATTACTCCTGTTGCATACCATGAATCATGGCATTAGCACTACTCCTGTTGCACACCATGAATCAAGGCATTCGCATTACTCCTGTTGCACACCATGAATCATGGCATAAGCATTACTCCTGTTGCACACCATGAATCATAGCATTAGCATTGCTCCATGCTGCACACCATGAATCATGGCATTAGCATTACTCCTGTTGCACACCATGAATCATGGCATTAGCATTACTCCTGTTGCACACCATGAATCATGGCATAAGCATTATTCCTGTTGCACACCATGAATCATAGCATTAGCATTACTCCTATTGCACACCATGAATCATGGCATTAGCATTACTCCTGTTGCACACCATTAATCATAGCATTAGCATTACTCCTGTTGCACACCATGAATCATAGCATTAGCATTATTTCTGTTTGACACCATGAATCATGGCATTACCATTACTCCTGTTGCACACCATGAATCATGGCATTAGCATTACTCCTGCTGCACACCATGAATCATGGCATTAGCATTACTCCTGTTGCACACCATGAATCATGGCATTAGCATTACTCGTGTTGCACACCATGAATCATAGCATTAGCATTACTTATGTTTGACACCATGAATCATGGCATTAGCATTACTCCTGTTACACACCATGAAGCATGGCATTAGCATTACTCCTGTTACACACCATGAATCAGGGCATTAGCATTACTCATGTTGCACACAATGAATCATAGCATTAGCATTATTTCTGTTTGACACCATGAATCATGGCATTAGCATTACTCCTGTTGCACACCATGAATCATGGCATTAGCATTACTCCTGTTGCACACCATGAATCATGGCATTAGCATTACTCCTATTGCACACCATGAATCATTACATTAGCATTACTCCTGTTGCACACCATGAATCATGGCATTAGCATTACTCCTGTTGCACACCATGAATCATGGCATTAGCATTACTCCTGTTGCACACCATGAATCATAGTATTAGCATTACTTCTGTTTGACACCATGAATCATGGCATTAGCATTACTCCTGTTGCACACCATGAATCATGGCATTAACACTACTCCTGTTGCACACCATGAATCAAGGCATTCGCATTACTCCTGTTGCACACCATGAATCATGGCATTAGCATTACTCCTGTTGCACACCATGAATCATGGCATAAGTATTACTCCTGTTGCACACCATGAATCATAGCATTAGCATTACTCCTGTTGCACACCATGAATCATGGCATTAGCATTACTCCTGTTGCACACCATGAATCATGGCATTAGCATTACTCCTGTTGCACACCATGAATCATGGCATTAGTATTGCTCCTGTTGCACACCATGAATCATGGCATAAGCATTATTCCTGTTGCACACCATGAATCATTGCATTAGCATTACTCCTGTCGCACACCATCAGTCATGGCATTAGCATTACTCCTGTTGCACACCATGAATCATGGCATTAGCATTACTCCTGTTGCACACCATGAATCATGGCATTAGCATTACTCCTGTTGCAGACCATGAATCATGGCATTAGCATTACTCGTGTTAAACACCATGAATCATGGCACTAGCATTACTCCTCTTGCACACCATGAATTATGGCATTAGCATTGCTCCTGTTGCTCACCATGAATCATGGCATAAGCATTATTCCTGTTGCACACCATGAATCATAGCATTAGCATTACTCCTGTTGCACACCATCAATCATGGCATTAGCATTACTCCTGTTGCAGACTATGAATTATGGCAATAGCATTACTCATGTTAAACACCATGAATCATGGCATTAGCATTACTCCTCTTGCACACCATGAATCATGGCATTAGCATTACTTCTGTTTGACACCATGAATCATGGCATTCAAAAAGAAGTATGTGTCACCCCGCAGCCCAGTCTTTTTATACATTTCTGAATCATTCCACCAGTTTGGATTCTGTCATTTGCATAATCTGAGTACATAGGGCTCTATATTTCAATGTCATTATTTAGTAATTGTCATGCTCTGCATGTTGTGCTGTTTCACCCTTTGCATAGCCACACAATCTGCATTTACACTGCCCACACCCTGAATGTTTCCACTATCTACATTATTTTCAATAGTGCTCTAACAGCCTAGGAATGCCAGACACAGTTTTCCTAAACTCAGGCAGACCAAATGTTTCCTTCTTCTCCTGCAGCAGTGACTGGGCGTCTGGGAAGTATAACCTGAAACATGGTTAGTGTAAGCTTTCAACAGGCAGACACCTAAAGTACCAAACAGTTACATATTCCTTTGGAAACATCCATACATTACAAAAGTAAAAAATTAAAAGCATATCATTGGCAAGTGAAACTTAATCTTTTGTTCAGATGTCCACTGTTATGACTTGTCCATGCTGCAATGAAATTAGTTACCTAGCTTTTGTTCTTTTTTCCCAGAAAAGCTTAAATATCAAATTCCTTGCCCTGACTTTTTAGTTGCCATGTTAAAAAAGTCCAAATTGAAGAAAAGTACAATTCAGATTCCATATAATAATAATAGATTAAATGTTTACTAAAATACTCTTAACAAGCAAAATCAATAAATTAAATAAAAGAAACTTAATAGCTTTAATGACAACTGTAAGGGAACAAATACTTTTTCAAAACTATTATTACTCCGACCAATGCCAGGGTGATGTAATGTGACTTACATTATCTATTCACCAAAGGTTACCTGGGTCTATATCATATATTCGAAATTCCAAAATGTCGAACACCATATGTTCGAACTTGGAATTTTGAATATTGAAAACATCGAACGCTCAGAATAGCAAATTTTTTTCCAGAGAAAATATTTGCTGTTCCGAGAAACATACACCCAACACAAGCACACCAAAATAAATAAACCACACACATACATTTAACAAAACCCAACCCCACACTAAACCACACATACATTACTAACTATCCACTTACCTTAACCCGCACCCTAACCCTAAGGTCCGTAACTATCACACACATACCCTACAAATCTATACACAAACAAACTAATTAATACACACACACACACACACATACAGCTACACTACACCATACATACATTACTAACTATCCACTTACCTTAACCCGCACCCTAACCCTAAGGTCCGTAGCTCTCGCACCACAGTGGAAGAACGGCCCACCAAAATCTTGCCTTAGGTAAGATTTCTATGTTCCGGGTCTTCGCTATTTTCACCATTCGATATTTTGGGTTCGATGTTTTCACATTCGGCGTTGTACCTCTTCAAAATTTTGATATAGACCCGGTTACCTACAATTACTGCCAAATAAACTCATAGCCTACTATAACATTGGTAACCCACAAAACATTGTGTACAGCCACAGAGAATTAGCTATATAAGAAAATTGTCATGGGCATAGTGTAGGTGGATAGTTGTGGAAAAAAAAGTGGGGTCCTTGTAGGAAGAAAATTGGACTAGAATTGTATGTAGATGTAAGCCTATAAAGCATTAATACATTCCAAGAGGAGTTGTCATTTCAATTCATGAGTTACATAAAGCATGCCTTTGTTCTACTGGGGTGCAAGATTATACTTTTAGGTAGTACAGTGCAATACATTCCTTGGGGACAGATTCTGTCAAGAAGAACAAAAGAAAGCTGGGGAAAAGGAAGATGCTCATGCTACTAGCATGCTGTACACACAGTTTGGACCTTTTTGGATATCACAGATTTGGTACTAGAGACAGCAGAAGCAGTAAAATTCTGTCCTTTTAGGAAGGAAGGGAAAATAATAATAAGAACATGAAAGTTTTAGTATGGGTCAGTGTCACCTGAAAATAAAGTGTAGTTTGAATCTGTGAATGCACTGTAAGTAAATAAATAAGAATCTAAATTCCTTGGACTTTATCTCTGACACAGATCTATGGTAAGACTTTAATAAGGCAGGCACATGTTGGAAATGCTTTAATCCTGTAAAGTTCTTCACTTCAAACCACTTACTAAATATTTGGCACAGACGTGTATATTAATGTTACGCTAAATGCATGCTTGCTGCTAACAGCATGTCAGGCACACCGAGTGTTTAGTTTTCTAACTTTAACTTGGTTCTTTTCCCAGGCACCTTGAAGTTTGTTTTTAGTGAGCAGTGAAAGAATTTCTATCAAACCATGACACCTGCCTTTTGAGAAAACTACTAAGAGAATGTTGATCATGAATCTCATATTGTGAATGGCCAGATTTAGCTAACATTTGGAAGTAGAATGCATATGCTTGTTCACTCATGGTATTTTATAATAAGCAACAGTAGCAGCAACAAACAACATTTAAGTAGCTCAGCACTTTCCCTGGAATATAGACTGTGAGAGAGACAGAATGTGGCTGTGTTTGTGGGAACTACACTGTGTGATACAATGGTGATAGTGTCCGTAAGACATGTAGCACTGTCATTTCACCCACTTCAGTGGTTTACTGTATTGCACTTCTGTTAAGTAACTATACTAATATGGATGGCAGAGATACCAGTACAATGTTTTTTAGTATTGTTTGTGGCCCTCTCTCCTCATCTTCCTCCTGAAGCTCTGGTGTAAACAGTGGTGCTAAGCCAACAACACTGTAGAACTGAGAGCTGCCACATGATTCTGTGTCAGCTCTGTAGCACACATATATTACCGAAGCTGCTTTTCTGAGACCCGCACTTTCAGTATGGCTGGTTCCGTGGCAGTGTGCAATCACATGAGCAATAGTATTGGTAGTGTGGCTGAATGTGACAAACTCACAGTTAGCCATGCATTCAAAAACAACACACACATAAACCTCTTATCATCTTAAAACAAGAAAAATTTAAAGGCACATTCTCCCACCTGAACCTGGACCTACTCCCAATATGCACACACGCATACACACACACACACACACACACACACACACACACACACACACACACACACACACACACACACACACACACATATACACTTGCGCACACATATACATACATACATAAATGAGCACAGGCTTGTGCACATTCATACACAAACACACACACAGACACACAGACACACACACACACGCACGCACACACACACACACACACACACACACACACACACACACACACACATACATACATAAATGAGCACAGGCTTGTACACATTCATACACAAACACACACACACAGACCCACTATAGTTATCAACCTTTTGGGAAAAGCCGAAAGATAAAGAATAAGATCTAATGACAAAGCCAAAAATAATGTGGGAAAAGGCTTTATATCAGGGACACTTTTTAAATATTGCTTTTGTTCTCTTAGAAAATTATTATAATACTAAGATTTACTTTAAAAAGGATAAGACACCCAGAGATAATAATCCATACTGTTACAAGCATTTCAGCAATCAGAATACTTGTGATTTCAACTATGGAACGGCGTGAGATGCCATAGCTGACAGACAATACAGAATTTTATATATTTAAAATAAATATGTGTCAAACTTTTCAGCAAAATGTTCATTGTTTATAAATCCCAAGCAGTTCATAACACACTTTATAACTGCACGCAGGTCTCTAGCACGCCACTATTTTACTAACCAGCAGGAAGGATTACACATATCTTAGGATTTACTTCTACCTTGCTTGTTTGGCTTATTGAAGTACATCGACTTTGGCTTTTGATCTTTTATTATTTAATCTATTGACTGGTGCTGTGGTAGTGAAAATTATGCTCAATGTTGCTTTACTAATTTCTCTGACATAAAGACCTGCTGGAACATATGAGCATTCAATAGTGCTTTTTCAGGTTCAAATAGAAATGGTAATCAACAGCAGAACAGAAATTATGGTAGAAGGTATAAGTCTAAGGGCATATGTTTATTTTTCAGAAGAATGCATACTTTTTGTCAATACAGAGTGTGAAAGGAGGCCTGCTGATGATAACAGTGACATGATGTAATTATATTCTATGCATTAACTTTGTTTTCTAGCTGATCATATA
>NC_056741.1:344085106-344135106 GCF_019279795.1 Protopterus annectens | reverse complement strand
AGTACTAAAGTTTGAAACATGAAAGCTGCTACGGAAAGGAATAAATGGAGGTGGTTGTTTAAAGTAAAGAGCAGCAACTAGAAATTGGAGACATTTTACAGTAACTATGCAGTCATAGTACATATGTATACCTAGATATATAGATCTTTTTTATTTTTCAAAAACATTTTTCCTTTTGTTTAGAGTTTATTCTGCAAGTTCTTATTCATTCATATTTGGCTGGAAGATATATTCTAATGAGGTGGAAAAGAACTAACTGTGTCAAGAGAGAGTAGGTGAAACAGAAATATATTTGATGGGAAAAAGAATACCTTCATTGACATAAGATATAAATGGTTTTACCAACTTAAGTAAAAAGTTATGGTATTTATATAGCTGAGGAAGCTAGACACATATTTGGAGCAAAATGAACATAGTGCATTAATAAAAGAGTATTGGACATGAAGAGTGGTGTCTTCCTTTGTGTGGGCATGTCAAAATGTTAATCTGTAAAGATATCCTCTTTCATTAAAATATGCTATTGCAGGTGCCACTGGATGTTTCACAGGGGTAAATGGTTACTTGGATGCAACATTAGAGACATTATTTAGTTTACATCTTCCACCAGAGATTATGCAAGTAGAATTTCAAAATATTATAAGTGAAATGACTGCTTACAAAGAAGGGGTTGTAGTGTTCATGGGGTATATATGTTTAACAGTACTACACATGTAAAAATGAGAGAAGGATAAGATATGCTCAAAGAATGGACAAGTATGTGGCAGTGTAAATGAAATTGATAGGATTTAGCTCTCTACTGGACATTAATTTACCTAGGGAACAATGCACATATTATTCAAGTAGGTGCTGGGTAGGATTTCATACAGAAAACTTTCCAGTCTGGACAGCTATTGAAAGTTTCTTCCAGTTTCTCCAGTTTCATAAAACTTAAGAATTTAAGACTTCGAAATGTAAACTAAAATAAATCTATTATAATAAATTTATTTATTACACTTAGAAGGCACTGAGAGAGCTTAAGGTTCATCAAAGAAGGAGAGAGATTTATAAGAGAGAGATTTAGGAGAAACGGTTATTAAAAAAAGGAAGAAATTATTAAGAAATTAAAGAAGAAAACAGGATGAAATTGGAAAATATGAACAGAAGCTAGAAGAGGTTATGGGTCATTAGAAGTTAGTTAGGCCATAGGTTCATATATGGGCCCCTGCTAGAGTGGCCTAGCCTTCTTTGCCCAGGTTTTTTTTTTTCCAAAATCTTATTTTTTTTTAATTTTGCTATCTTTCGTTAGTGGTACCTGCGTGTCTCAGTCTAACAGCGACACAGAAGGAGGGTCATCCCTCGATCCCCATCCCACTCATCAAGATTCTCTTGAAAGAGTCAATGAGGGACTCTGCCTAACCTGGGAAGTTAATGAAAAGGGTCTAAAAAAGGATACACTCTTAAAAATCCTTCCTTCCTAAGCAATTCTAGAATTTTATAGCTATCATGTAGCACTCAAAATTAAAATTGTTAAACTGCAACTTTAATATAATATAATATAACTTCTTAAGTAAAGAATAATTAATTATCTCGATCCCTATCAGATCACAAAGTCAAAACATCATTCAAAGGCTTCAGTTTTCAAAAGGTTTCTTTTGGTTATGTGCAAAAAGTGGAGTTATTTGACACATGCAGATGAGTTATTCTCAACTCACAATAACAATGTATTGCTTCCATCACTTCATCATCAGGAAGAAAGATTAGACATGACGCCTGGAAGACATACATACTCCCTTTCTTCATTCTCACTAATTCAAAGTAAAAAGAAATACAAAAAAGGATACAATAAGACTAGGGATGGGCACAGCTAAGAAATGTAAAGTTTAGCACACAAAATTAAGTTTAAATACAAAAAGTTCTTGTGAACTGTAGAACACGATGTTATTTGTCTTCCTGGGTCAGTCCCCACACGTTTTGGTGCTCCCCTGCTACAAGGTAAAAAAATTAAGACATATGTTAAATCTGGAGTCATCTTCTCTTTCTAAAACTCCATCTCTTCCAGCTCTTGTAAACTCCACTGATTTTGAAATTTTCCAAATCTGAAATCTGGCTCCAAATCATAAGCATAAAAATGATAAATAGAAATTAAAATCTTAACAATTAAAAGTGCTGTAAATAAATTTTTACTCAAAAGAAAAAAACAAATCAAAATATAAATAAAATACATAAAATGATGAAATAAATAATTCTGGAGACAAATCTGGCCTAAAATTCTTAAATATTCAAATCATATAACTTTTCAAAAGTGCTCAAGTAGAAAAATCTCTTCAAATTTGTTTCTGTTATTTATTTCCATCTAGGTATTTTCCATGCTCATTTTTCTCACTCTACTAGCAACTCTCCTATAAAAGGTGCTCCTCATCAAAAGCTTTAAAAAACAATTCCAAATCCAAATTACTTCCAAATTTCCCTTTTCTATTTTACCACCCCCCATAGTTATTTATGCTTAGATGTTGTGCATGTTTTCTTTCTTAAATTAATTTTATTTCAATTTTCTTTTGTTTAAAAGTTAGTTTCAATTCTTCTTGGGCAAGGGGATTCCTTCCTCAAAACAAGGTCACCCCTAGCCACCAGAATAGGTGCAACAAGACTAAGCACTAAAGAGGTTATCAGGGATCTGGGGACACAGGGTGACAGTAACACAATTCCTGGGTCTGCCAAAGTAGAGTGGAAAAGCTTCTGAATTGCATTGCCAAAAGGGGAAGGATTCACATCTATTGCAATCACTCACTGGACAGTGATTGAGTTCTCACTCATCAGACCAATGTCACCAAACAATTGATACAATGCCGTATCTCACCAATGACCTGCACCAATTCCCCCATCCCCAAAAGTTCCTCACCAAAATGATAAAGGAAAGAAAGGAATCCCCATGCCGAATTACTGAAAGTGCTCTCAGCTCAAACAGTCGCCACTGCCTGCTCCAGAATTACGAATCCCTGACATACTGCCATCTGTCCAACCAAGAATTAGAACCTACAAGGGCATCCCATAAATCTAAATCAAATCTAACAACAAGGGTCAGCTTGAGGGTTAACTCATTAGCTACTAAAAGGGAGTAAGGGGAAATCTTAGACATGTGAGGGAAGTATTCTGCGTATGAAACAAACTCGTGCATGTGAGGCAATGCACCTACATGGCTAGGTATACAAGAGAAATCTTGACCAATGGATGGGTTCAAGAGGTATAAAAAGGGATTACGATAGGATGTTCAATTGACAGAGGCACAGCAAGAGCATGGGCTCTGGGGCTTTCAAATTAAAGCTATGCATGAAGCTACAAAATAAAAAGGATGGAAGCCTATAAAGCACTTGGTGGGCATATAATAGTAGATGGGCAGATAGCCTACCATGAACTCTGGAACTGGAACAAACAATGTGGACACATAGTGTATTCTGCAGGTGGTGGGGTGCCCAATTAAGGTGGTGGAGAGCATGGTGGATGGGGAAAAGAGCCCCAGTTTCCAATGGTCAAGTTGCACCAATCACCAAGAAAGAGCACTTTATTTTTTTAAATCTTTTTTAGGGGGCCAGGGAGGCCCATACTCTTTTCAGCTTCTCAAATTTATATCTGCACACTGTAGACACAAGAAAACAAATAAATAATTCTGCCATTTATTATGCCTTGAAACAGATTGAAACATAACAAGTTTATTGAATGTCTATTTTGATTTTATATGAAAATGTACTGAAAATTCTAGCATTTTGGAATGGTTTGAGATGATTTTTCCATTGAGATAGAGTGGAGGCAGTATCTAGCATTCCCTGAAGCCCTGAAGATAGAACTATAGGGTATGGTATCCACTGCCTAAGCTATGTGTTTTTTTCTGTCAGCTGTAAATATTCAGTATCTACACACAGCCCATTTCATCTGACTGATTTGTGCTGCACATTCTTGAATGCAAATGAGATCCTATCTGGGTTTGTTGTTGGGCAACATGGATCACTGCAGAGAAGGATCACACACATAACATATCTATCTGAATGCTGGGGCGGACTTGGATGAATAGCATCATATTTATTTTTATCATGTGCATTTAAATCCATAATTAAATGCCTGTATTAATTTTATTATTAATTTATTGCATTATGTTATGCATTTTTTTTATGTATTTATTTGTCTTTCTGGTTGTTTCAGTTAGCTGAAAAAAACTTCATGAATTTTCAACAATAAATCATTTCATATCATCACTTTTTCAGTCAAGGCAGAAATTACCACAACAAATAATTTCAATCACTTTTTTGAATTTTTCTTTGATGCTTTTCAGAATTTTTTCATTTATCTCTTGGAATACCATAAATAGCCCAAATGGTAGAAGCCTGGAATATGTTTGGTGGCCATTTTGTTTTTTCATTCACTTTCCTTCTGCCCATTTTGAATTTTGGCCATTGATTGGTCATTTGTTTGTGTGTTAATGCTTGGGTTATGTTAATTCAAAATGAGAATGATCTGTAAAACTGATCTATATTCTAATGAATAAAAATATTACTTTGCACAATTACTGCAGATTGGAGACTACATAAATTATGGAGGCTGAGAGAATGGTGTGAATGTCTGGCAACATTATCTCAGCACATTAATTTACACCTTACACTGGCAAGTTAAAGTATTTGAAGGTAAAACTCAAGCAGATTGTGGTGAGAGAGGCAGTTAGTGGTCTACAACAGACAAAGCAGAAATGCTGGGTACATAGACACTGGGGACAACACACAATGTGTGGGAAAGAAAATAATTCAATTTAGTTTTTTAAAAAATGTCTGGATAGAGACAAGTAACTGTGCTTTTCATGTGCAAAAATGAGATTTTCAGAAGAGAAAATTTTCCTTTTGTTGTAGACTTTATTTTATTTTTTTTTAAGAGATGAAGAAACTTTTTTACAATCATAGACTACTTTTAACATTTGATACTGAAATGAGCAACAGATAATACTTGCAACAAAACAGCTAATGTGACAGCAGTTATATATTAATTATTAGTTAAATTTGTGCTAATTTTATTATTTTAAAGTTTAAAAAAAAAAAAAAAAATGTTAGGCTGAAAAATGTTAAAAAGTATACTACTTTTTTAGTATATATTTATTTTTCTAATTTTCTAAAAAGATAATTAAAAAAAAAGAAAAAACAATGAAGAAAAGGGAAGAAAGAAGGAAGAAAGAAAGATATTTAAATTCATTATCAGGACACCACATTGGTGCATCTGTTGTATCACTGCACCACACCAGGATGATGTCCTTCAAGGATGCACCTAAACTTCAACAAATCTCTTGTCCTGTCAAGATTTTGCCTGTCGTCACCTGGGATCGCAAAGTCTTCTGGGCTTCGCCGCATCCAGCAAAAGTCTTTCATAGCTGCAGTTATATTAGTGGCAGAGGCATCAGCATAAGCTTTCATTAGGATCAGTTCTTGACGCCATGTGGCCGAAGAAGAAGAAGTGCTTTTCGCTAGTGATTGTCGGTCAGAGAGACTACTACGACTCATGCTAATCACTACCAAGAAGAAAACTACCCACGACCCTCGCTGAAGACTAAACCTTGCCTAAATGTTTCCCGTCAGAAAAACTTAGAATAACTGTTTACGTTCTTTAAGTTTTAATACTGCATAAAATTGCTCACTCCCTTGCTTTCTTACCTTGTTTGCCTCTTAACCAATGCTCGTACAATTTTGTCTCTGATGTGTTTTTAACCTTGGAGCTGAGGATCCTCAAACGGTTTTTTTGCTGAGCCGCGATCATATTCTGACCGTCGGATCCTCCGATTCGCCAAGTCCCAAACTACACAGAATCGAAACCTCGAAAAAGAACCTGACCGACACCACGGCCAGGGCTGTCGCCCAAATCCTAAGCGATATCCAGCGGAATGTGTCCAAACTACCAGGCCTGCCTCCTTGTTTCAGAAGAATATGGGCCAATACCGGCGGCCTATAACCTGGTAGTGTCGGGTAGGACAAATACAACCTGCTACTGTCCAGGTATTCACTAACTGTGCGAACGATCCCCTTCATCCCCACCAGCCCTCCACGGAGCTGCTTTTCTGTGGTGGTGCCATGTCCATGCAGGCTTCTGTGTATTTTCTCAGTTGCGCTCTGTATCATTAGGTGAATGTTCAGTCTCTGTGATCCTTTGGTGATTTATTGGTGGTGCTCTGATTTTTCTGCTCCTCACCATGGGCAAGGTACTGGTCGTAAGACATGTCACTAGGTAGAATACATAGTCCTTAGTGTATGTACTATGTATTCAACTCCTGATGGATTCTAAATCTTGTTGTAGACCAATGTCACTGTACAATACATCTGTTTGTCCAACTATCGTCTCCCTAACAGGTGGTCATTTTCGCCAGATTTGTGTGGTGTCCCTCTTTCCCATTGTTTCTTGCACTTGTCTCATGTCTCCCATTTAAAATGGGCCATTTGTGCACCATTGTATTAATCCTTGATATATTGTTATAAACTGTTGGGATTATATTAATCCATTATTGTTTTGTTGGCAGTTCTGTTGGAGATTATATGCTCTTATCCATGTTTTACCTATGTTATTTCATTTATTTTGTAAATTCTCTTTTAAAATTGTTTTATTCTGACTATTGGAGGGGAGGAACTTTCCTCTCTACCACAGTGCAGTAAATCTGTTGTTAAGTTTGCCTTGTTTGGTTTCAATAAATACCATGATTGTGTTCTGTCTGAACTAGCAAGAATTCAATTTCATTGTGTATGTGGTGTGTAATGAAAGAACAGGATTTGTCTGCATCCTGTCATAGGCTGGTGCCCCATTAAAGGTTAATTTCATTCACTATGACTTAGGGCTGAAGAGAAATAAAAGAGAGGTGGTCGATTAACTAATAAAAACTGAAAACAATCCTCAGATGTCCATTCTAATTATTTTATCAAGCAAAACACACAGATCTCCCAAAAAATCTTTCAGCATTTCCAGGACACTTTCTGATCTGCTTGAAGGGTATGCTTGTCATTTAATTTTTTCATCTTTCCACACTCCACCCCATCCTTGAGTGTTTTGAGCATTCATGAGAACAGTGAATGGTGCCTACCAAGTCTCTCACTTTGTATTTGTTGATGCCTGTAAATTATGTAAACTCTCTTGCTATGGTCAGCATTTTATACAGCTCTTGTGTTTCAGTCTCATGGTGCATTGTTTTATGTGTGCACAATTGGTCACATCACATAATTCCTAAAATATTTTTTTTAAGTAATCAATTTAAAAAGTATTATAACAGTAACTTGTCACAGCACATTGCAATTGGCTGGACTTTGTTTTCCTCTTATTCTCACACTAAGAAACTGAAAATGTGTCTCAGATTCAGGAAAGTTAGAGGAAGCTATTTGTGGACAGCACATCACAGCAAAGGAAGACCTCAATGTACCTACTGCAGATGTGATTTCAGAAGACTGAAGGCAGCCCAAATATTTAGATATTCAGCATAGGGTAATTAGGAATTCCACACACACTGATCTAATTCCAAAGTACATCGTGTACACACATCTTAAATGCAACAGTCACCTGTTGTGGGGATGGAAACACGTGTGGTGATGATGGATATTGTTGTGAGGGGTATCCTTAACTTCCATCTTAGCTGAGCTCCTGCACTTACCTAGCAGTAATCCCTCGGGTATTTCACCATGTTGAAATTCAGGATAATGCTGTGGCTAATAACACTGTACCATGAAGCATCCAACCCAGCACAGGAGGCCTACAATAGGGCTCATGCAGCAACCAGAAACATCATAGAGCATATGTTTAGTGTATTGAAAGCCATGTTCAAATGTCTGTACACATGTGGGGGTGCACAGCAAGTCACACCTGAAAAAGTAGCACATATGATAATGGTGTGTGCTGTGCTGCAAAGCATGCTAACTAGAGCATATGTCAGTCTTCCAGCTGCAAACGTGGGTGACCTACCCCAAGAACCACAGATGTCTGAAGAAGATATCCCACAAGTATCAGAAGAAGAGCAGGGAGATGTACGGGACAGAAGAGACAGCTGTAGCAACATAGGGTGCGGCCACATGTGCAGGTCAGGCAACACAGCAGCAACTGACCCACATATATGTGTCATGACAACCCACATGTACATGAGTACACAGACTGAACATTGATATTCAGGTGTTGCCCCACCACAGCAGAACAGATTGCATTTAATGGCATTTGCCCACTACTTGTACACACTGAACATCAGACATAATACAATCGTATCATATTGCAAATGTGTCATAACAGGGATCATCTCAGAGCACAACTGACACAGGTATGCATACACACTCAGATTGTTGTAGCACTGTATGGAAAACAGTAAGGGGCACACATCAGTGCTACACATTCCTATCTCTACAATATAATAACATGAAAAGAGGAAAAACTATACAAAACATAATGTGGAAAGTTTAATATCAAAAGACACATATCACAGTAAAGTGGTAGGTCAATACTATGAGCCAGCTATGTGGACTACACTGTTGGAGACACTCTAACACTGTCTAAGGCAACCTCACTGATGTCTCACGCTATGGTCCACTCTGCCCTAACCATGTGCAGACACATGTTGCCCTGGTTGCTCCACAGAAGAGATTGATGGGGTGATAACACCATGTTGAAGTGAAGGAATATGACTACAGGTTGAAGGCCTTGTTACTGGGGGGATCTCAGCAGATGGACCAATAGTTGAACTCTGTGCAGGTTGGACCACAGACAGTTATTCATGATGGCCAATGGTGTTTTTAAGGACAGGTGGCCTGCCTCTCTCATGTTGCAAGCTGCTGAGCACAATCAGGGAATGCCGAATCCTGCTGGTAGTACAACAGTGTTGCAGTACCATAAAGGCCAGGGTTTCAAATGACCATGCCACAGCTAGCAGACTCTCATTCTGAGCGGACAATGCAGCCATAATCTCCCATGTCTAAGCTTTTGTCCTTCATGTATGACACGTAGCTGGTGTGCCACACAATCTGTGGCATGGTCAAGTGCATGGACATCTGATCGATGCCATTGCTGTGATCATTCATTCAACTACAGCAACAGCTGGACACCCTCTGACACCTGGCCATGCACAACATATGCTCACTTACATCTACAGCAATGCACTGTTTCTGGTTGTTGTGTGGAACTGCCATCAGCAGTGATCTCAACTGGAGTCTGTTGGTCAAAAGCCTCACCCTGTTCAACATCCACTGTGCCAGCATCCTCTGGAGGGTTAGGCAAGTTGACCTCTACATCTGAGGCTACAGCTGCAGCAACATCACTGTCAGCCTCATGGATGGACTGTCCAAACACTTCAAGGTCATGTGTGCTAGGGGCCATACTACCATGCTGAGACACATCTTGAGCCACATCATGATCACTGGATGGGCTGCTGGATTATACAGATAGTTGTACTATAAAACACAAAGACACAGATCAGGACACTGTGCTTACATTATATCATGGATATCATAAAGATATATGACATATATATCTCACTGCAATGTAACAAATAATAATGACTTTATATGAGGTCTACTGTATGTATGTCTCAAATAATCTATATACATAGAGTATATAATCTGATCACCAGGCCAACATACATGACATATGTGAGGAATGCAAAAAACAAAAAACACGCACACCTGAGAACACCTCATGGGAAGATGGTACTGCTGAAGAGGGATGAACTTCAACTACTGTAAGGGAAAAAACAGCATTAATGATCATATTACTGACACCATTAATTAGATGAACACAGTTAATACATACAGAAGGTGTGACGTACACATACCACTCATATGTGCACTCGATTACAGTGATGAAGACTGGCCTAGGAATGTGAAGAAGGGCACAGTATTAATGGAGGACAACAACAGGATTAACAACAATTACAGGTATGAAACATAGTTAATAGCACACCACTGACCAACTCCTGCTGTTTAGAGCTTTGAGCTGTACTGTGGATCCTGCAGTGGAAAGTAAAGAGAAAGACAAAAGAATCATACATTTATGCATGTGATTGATGCTGCAATTGTACACCAGATGGGTTTATGTTGACAAATATGTCATATGTGTCATGTATCACATGTGTGCTACATATTGATGCAAGCTATGACAATTTTGCTGTAACATGTCAGGTCTGTCTGCACTTGAATCTGCACTGCTTGGGCCTTGACTGGATATACCTGCAGAGTACAATGTTAGGCAAATAACACAATGGCAGTAAACAGCACTGCCATGAAATGGGGTTGAGGCAATAATAAGGTAGTGGTCACATTAACAGTAGGGAGATGCTCATCTGCTTATCCCTGGTTTACTCCCAAAGTAGCCGTACCTGTGGATATTAATGCAAACAACATTATAAATTTTGTTTGGGCTGCTCTGTCTCTATTTCACTTGCATCAATTCATGTAATGGGACTTAAGTTCATTATCCTGGATGCGCATGCATGGCTCAACTATGCTGCTGTAAATTAAAAACAGTATATGAATATGTATACTATAGCAATATGCAGTGATTGTCTCAATGCACATGCATGTAATGGAAATAAAGACATATATGTTTGGCCTGGAACTCCAGCTTCAATCCCACCAATGGAGATGCATCACTCCCCTCTTGCTGTATGCAGTGAGGCCAGAAATATTGTGATGTCATCAGGGATCAATGGTGGTCCCACCACTGGTGACATCCCTTGATCTCTCATAATGTCTCACTCTGTTGGCTGCACAAAGCATCATGTCCAAGTAGCGTCATCTACAGGCATCATAGAATGGTTGTGGCCTCCAACTGCATTGATCATGTTGGCGAGGTCAGTCCACATTTCATGCCTCCAAACGATATCACCTGAATGCCCTAGGAATCTCCATCCATGTTGCTGTAGAGCATCAATCATGATGTCATTTTCCTGGAAAGAGAAGTTGTCACCCGTAGGATGGTTGTCCATCTATAAGACAGTGATACTCACATTATAATATTTCTGTGTGAGCTTATTTATGCATTTGATTCTGTGAACAGCATATGTCAGCATAAACAGTATGCATTCCTATGCCATGCAAAGGTTTGTATAACTCTCTGTCATAAATACTAATATGACATATAAAAAGTAACAGCAATGGTTTCATGCATAACTTGTAATATGTTTACAGTTAATGAGTGGGATTAGAACCCTGCGCACTACATATCTGTTGAATGGATGTCTAAATACAACAAGCATCATGCCACAGGAGTTATCTTGCATTTTACATTAAAATGCTACAGTAAGTAACAATTTAACAACTTACAGAAAGCATCAGAAAACCTAATGATCTATAGGCAGGTCATAGTATGGGTCCTCAGTATACTGAGCCAGAAGTTAAAACACCTTTTTTTAAAAAAACATCATTGAAGAAATAACCATAACAACAACAGCACATGTATTTAACAGTTAGGAAACATGAATTAAGAAATATCTGTAATATCAACATCACATACTATGGACACAGATAGTGTTAGAATCCATACATTTTCGTAGTTATAACAAAGGGTGCAAGGAATTAACAGTAAGAATTGGGGATGATCTACAAATCAGCCTTCATATACTTCATAACAACTGCAATATAAGTCTGTCTATGCATTTTCATATGGGACTGAAATCACTTATTTAAAATAGTAACATCTGCATGCATAAATTTCAAAACAACATCACTCCAGTAACTTATAAGAATTTCTGTTAACGATAAAATTGTGAGTAATAATTAATTTAACCATGTACCTTTGGAAATGACAGACTTGAAGAGATATTCTAATCACCAAAACAGAAATGCTACCAATTGCCAATGTTCCTCTCACTCTGAGTCACAGAATCAAAATGCCCCAATGTTCACTCACCTTTAAGTACCATTTGTGCCATACATAATTAATGAGGTTGATTAAAATTCAAGTTTTTGGAATCCTACTTGTGCACCTCCGCATAGATCTGCTTCATGCGCTGTAACCTCCAGGTGTTTGTGGAAACATCCAGGTATCGGTAAACAGTACCATGTGTGGCACATACCCAATCTAATGACCTGATAACATGACATCAGAGCCACTTTCAAATATTGATCTTGATACATTTACTGATCAGACCATTGTGAACTGCAAACTGAATGGTACCTCAGTGAGCATTTCTGTGTTTATATTTTCTAGACTTCTTCAAATTGAGGATTGTGATGGTTACTTCGAGGAGGCTGAGATGTGTTTGTGCACCCAATTGGATAGACAAAGAGATGACCCAGATGTTGGCTGTATATATTGGGCTGGAGCAGAGGATGAGAGCCAGTCCCAGGAACTTTGCCTTGATAGACATATGGAATTGGATCATTAGGAAGCAGCAAAGGAAAACAGGAATTTACCATACTGAACAGTAGGTTCCCCATAGCTATGATGACCTACGTTGGAGTGAAGTGGAGGATCTATGACAGAGGGTCACTGAGATGCAGAGGCAGCCCATAGATCCCTACAGTAAGTGTATTCTATGCATACCTGAGCATTCCTATAGATTTTACAGATATTTCTATGTCCCGTATATATATATATATATATATATATATAGAAAGAGAGAGAGAGAGATATGTTTTTATAACCAGTTTGTAGCTTCTGTAGCTCATGGATATAATTAAGTAGACAGGGTAAATGCTGTCCTATTAACTTTGGGTTAATTTCCCATGTTGTTAATTTATTTAATAATGTGTATAACATCCATAATTATGACCTTTGTAGATGTACATATGTTTTACATCTAAGAACATAATTTCGCATAGCCACTGTCATCATGCATCACTAACTCCTGTGGCGCCAAGGCTGAGGATGATTGCATACGTCATAGTTTTCCATTATAATACCACAGCATCACCAACTGTACTCTTATATGTTGAAAAAAAAACCACATACATAACCTCATTAATTCGCTCATTCTTCCTAAAAAAAAGTACACAGACATGTTTATTTAAGCTAAAAATGAATGTCTGTCCAACTGCTTACACATATGTTTTTGTTTATGTGTTGATAGTTGCCCTTTCTGTACAATAAAATGTCCAATACATTTTTGCAGTTTTAGTATTCATCTGTTCTCTGCAGGACTTCTTATAAACACCTGTAGTACCTGTTTTGTAACCTGAAGTCCTTGCTGACTGTTAACTTGACATGTAAGGCAACCAGCCAGTATGGCTAAATTTTGGAGTGGTGTGGGTTCCAATCCACACAGTGGAAACCTACATCGGTAACTGTTATCTTGATTTAGTTTACCCAAAGCATTCTTTAGCTATGTCCACATCCTCAAAGGCAATTCACAATTGTGTGAAGAGCTCATTGTAAATGGAGCCACCTATACTGAGCCAGAAGATATAGCAAACCTCCTGGCTGATGAATTCAGCTCCAGCTTTACTCCTCTCTCCCCCTCAACCTTCCCTCTGGAAATATAATGAAATATAACTCCCCCTACTATCACAGGGAACGGGTCCTTAATGGTCTCTCTAAGACCAAGAAGACTGCATCAAAGGGCCAAGACAGTGTCCCAGGATGCCTTCTAAATAGCATGAAACATGACCTATTAGGGCCTCTGGAATTACTATTTAACTGTAGCCTCCACACAGGTTTCATGCCTCATGAATGGAGAAGTGCAGTAGTCATCCCTCTGCACAAAGGTGGGCCATCTACAGACCCTGGAAATTACAGACCTATATATCTCACTAGTATTATATGTAAAGCCATGGAAAGAATTATCATGGAGATGATCAACAGAGATATAGTAAACCTCCAGACATTGGACCCAACCCAGTTTGGGTTCGTCAAGGGAAGATCATGCCTACTCAACCTGGTGGACTTCTTTGAAAATGTCACTAAAGCAATGGATGAGGGAAAAATCGTTCACACTGCTTACCTTGACCTGACTAAGGCATTTGATACAATATCCCACTCAGACATTGTTGACAAACTCAAGAGGTTAGGTAAAAACTTGTATATCACGCGGTGGATAGACAATAGCACACAGTCACAGCCCAGGAAGTTAGAATTGGGGAGTCCACCTCTACAAAGAGGCTAATCACAAGTGGAGTACCTCAGGGATCAGTCCTTGGACTGCTCCTTTTTGGCATTTACTTCTCAGAAGTCAAGGCTAATGTCAGTGGTCTCTGGCTGACTAAATTTGCAGATTTATGCAAATTAGGAGCTGTCACTGAATCTCACACTGACACAAATGTTCTCCAGGAGGGGCTGACATAGACAAAAAACTGGTGTCAGAGCCATGGACTAAAACTAAATGCCAAGAAATGCATAATAGTATCCTTTGGGAAGTCATCCACCCCCAGTAATTATATTATTGACAACACACCCCTTAGAGTTGACCCAGTAGTCAGGGACTTAGGGACACACATAGTAATTTACCCTTTGATCATCATGTGTCTACAGTGGTGAGAAAAATCATTCTATGTTGCGCAACTTATAAACAAAGGTATGGCATCTAAGTCCAAGGAAGTCATTGTTCCACTGTATTCACATTCATCAGACCTATCATTGAGTACAATGCTCCCTTTGGTATGTACCTAACCAGGCATATCCAACAACTAGAATGGCCACAGAGGTTCCTCACTAAAAGAATACAGGGAGTAAAGTAATATGTTCTATGCAGACCACCTCAAGGCCCTATCCCTGTACTCTGTTTCCTACAGACTTTTGAGGGGAGAGCTATGCCTGGCATACAGGGCATTGTCAGATCCCACTCTGATGGACCTCCTGCATATCCTTAAAACAACAGTACCAGAATTACCCATTCTAAAGACTTAAACATTGCCTGTGATATAAACAGGACCTGTTGGAGAGATAGATATGTATCCCAGAGACTACCCCATCTATGGAGCAGGATCCCCATCCACGTGAAGTAGAGTTCCTCCCTAACCCAATTCAAGTGCAACTTGGATGATTGGATGGGAAAGCAGAAATTCATCCCTTGTTTGGCACTTATGTCTGTAATGCAAACAGGTAACCTATACCTATAAATGGTTCATCTCTCAGGCACATGCTTACACTTATCAAGGGTATCAGAACTTTTGAGAGATTTGGGATGCATGGCTAGGCTAAAAAGGCCATTGTGGTTGTTAGCCTAGTAAACACTTATGAACCTATAGCAGTCATCCATTGTTTCAGCACACAGTTTTTGAATTGTACTCCACAACCTAGATAACAGCTGGGTTGGTGTATCTGTCACACATAGGTTTAGTTGAATGATATGTACATGAGTATAAGTCTTTTGATTGCTGCTAATGACACATGGTTTGCCATGCATGTGTGCATGGTTGTATTTCCCAGTGCTTGATTTGTTGTGCATGTCCTACCTATTCATAGAGTGAATGAGCATTTGCACTGTTTGCAGACTGTGTGGCTGCTGTTTAGTTCAATGTTGGTATTGCATCTGCCTCCAATACCTTGGGTGTTTTTGTAGCAACACATTTGTAGCTTAGGTTCACTGACACTTTTTCAGGTAGACATTTGATTGCAGCAGTTCATATTCAGTACACTTTTCAGGTCAACATTGGTATTGCATCTGCATCCAACACCTTCTGTGTTTTTGTAGCAACACATTTCTAGCCATGTTTACTGACAGCAGTTCATATTCTGCAAGCATATTCGCAATGTTTTGACTTTTCAAACTACTGATTTCTAGTACTGTTTGTTAGATAATGCATAGAGTTGTACACGTACAATACTGTTAGTACCAGGTATATTTGATTATCATATGTCAACAGCTGTGATAACTGAACATATAACATTGTTTTTACTGTTGTATTCATTATATTGATGTATATTTAGCACATTATCATGCTGCCTGTCTCAGATGTTTGTCATATGGCTTGCCTACTGTCCACAATATTGTCATATCACTTTCTCCTCATTTTAACAATGACACTTTGTTGCTGTTCATATAAATCATTGAATGCAGACAATACAACCTCTTGATATGAGTAGTCAGTAATTCTTACAAAGCTAATGACCCTGGTGGGTATGTCTAAGCCTATAGAATTGTTATAAAAGAATACTGATGTCCTTTTTATGTACAGTACATATAGAGCCATGCATAATGGACATGTTAGTCTGTGTTTAAATTGTCATCATAATCATATTGCGTTGTGCTATGATAATCATGAGACTGTTTTGCAGGACATACATTTGCTTTTCTTTTCTGTTTTGCAATTAATCTTGACAGAGCATGGGACCCATGGGTGTTCTGTGATCAGAAGATGATGACAAGTGCATGTCAGACCATTGCTAGAGCCTTCTAAGGATGCAAGTGATGATGATGATGATGATGATGGTGATGGTAAAGAGAAACCTGGATCCACCCCTGGCCAAGCCATCATGCCGTCATCCCAGAGGAGACAATGACACTACCAAAATCAAGACACTTATCAGGAAGAGATCCGGGAGGTCATGACCAATGTGTTCTGAACACAAGTGAGGGGAAATGATGGGATCATTCTTTGAGGATATGGCAATGGTTATGCAGGATTCGTTCAGAGTGATAACTCATGATGTCATTCAGGAGTCTGTGCCTCATCAGTCTGGTCTCTCCAATCTGTAAGTATTGTCTGTGTGCTCCAGTAATGTTATACTGCCAACATAGTGATTGCCATTTCAATGACTGGACTGTATATGCAATGTTGTTTATGCTTATCATGTATCTGCCATGCTTATATGTTATTGTCATGTGACATTTATTTCCATTTCAATGTGTGCATGATACACGTTAGCACATTACACTTTCCTCCCACATTCAACTGCCCATGCACTGTGGCAGTTAATAGCATGTATTTTATTGGGGTGAATGACACACAAAATATGTTGTCCATACTGCATCACTAATAGTGTAATATGCCTTGGAATATTTGGATGGCAGTTGTCATGATGTCCCACTGCCATAATGTGGTGTTGTGTGTCATGGAGTGGCATACTGATGCCATCTGGGATCATATACAGGTATATCCTGTCTATGTGCAACATTAATCTATACACAGTATTACAGATACATTCTTTAACAGTACAATATGCCATGTTTGTTGTATGTAGCATTTCCACATCCATTATACACTGGCATTGGTTTACACCTTCTGCAGATAGTTGCACACATTAATTTTATGTATGCATGTGTGCACATAGATGAATACATACTGACACACAAATGTACCTTTGACATGTGGGAATCCACTGAGTTATTGCTGATGTGCTGTAATGATGCTCACAGGACTATCCTCTGCTCCCTAATAAGCAGGGTGGTTGACATACACCTGCATTTTTTTAATCAACATTTGGAAGACAGTATGTGTATGTGCTTGTAATTTTTAGCTTGCTTACCTACATATGTTGGTATGACATGACTGCACATTACTGTGTATGTGTGTTTCATACCTGTCACCCACTAGCCATGCTTAAGTGCAACCACTTTTCTTGACCATATATATTTACCTAACACTATGGACAGACAATTCCCAAAGTTTCTCCAACCACTGACAACCCTCTACTCCTAGACATCACAAACTTAACATATGAGAGATGCAACTATATCAAGAACCTTGAATCCATGCTCTCTCACAAACCAGTCACTGCATATGACAATGAGCAGGTTATCAGCATGGACACATCACCTCCTACTCCACCCAAACCCATATCACATATACCTACATATGCAGAGGTCCTCACCAGAAACATACCTAAACACCAGAGGCCTCCCAAACACAAACACAAGCAAGCTGCACATAATACTTCCTCTGTAGAACACAATACACATAATAGCTCATGCACCACTTCTCACCTGTAAACCCTGAAGGTAAACCACAAAACAAGCATATTAGTCATAGATTATTCCATCGTGAGATGCACAGATGTCTTTCTCATCAGGCTGGATAAGGAAAAGGTCATTTTTAGCTGTCTATCACGTGCCAGGATATCTCATATCACACATGTACTCAAGTCTCTCAACAACAGGCAATGTTATGACTTCATCATAGTCCATGTTGGTGTGAATGACTTGAGACATACCTCTCTGGACTATATGAAGAGAGCCATGACTGAGGTCTCAGACTATCTGTCTCAGGCAGTATGTCCCTAGCAGCATTTTAACTTCACCTAGGATGATGCTTCAGTACAAACAGAAAATGACTGACTTTAATAATTGGCTTAGTTTCTCGTGCCATTCTAAGGGGATGCAGTATCTATTAGCCTGGGATGACATGATCGACAGACCTTGATGCTTTGCCAGAGATTGTCTTCATCTGTCACCCCTGGTATTTCGGCTACTGGCTAAGGTTCTTGCCACCCCCATAGTGCCTTTTTAGGCAATGTCTCAAGGAGAAAATTCCTGATGTAAAAACTCCATCTAAAAACAACCTCAAGGTTATGCTGCTAAACGCTAGGAGTCTTTACATGAAATTGCGCTCACTGAAAGCAGTCCTCACCTTGGAACACGCAGACATTTGAGCAGTTATGGAGACCTGATTCAAGACTGTGGAGAGCACCCCAGCCATACTGGGTTACACCTCCTTCCACACGTTCAAACCACAAACTGAAGGTGTGAAAACTGAAGGATGTGATGTATCAATGTTCATTAAAGATAAATACACCTCCAGATTGGTTAAACAGTATGATTTCCTGAAGATACTTCAGGTGACATTAACTGTTGGTACAGGACACCTATTCAAGTCATTGCCAGCTGCAGGACCCCCTCCATGAATCAGGACACCCACTCTGCCTATTTGGATCTACTCGAGTCTATCAAGATACAGCCGAACACCATGGTTTTGGTTGACTTTAACCACCCATCCATTGACTATGTAAATTACTCGTGCTTAAACTCACTTGCCCAAAGGTTCCTTGATTTCATTAATGCCAATGCTCTGGACCAGCTGGTTGGCACCACCAAAATTGGTGACAAAATCCTGGATTTGTTGCTTACCAATATGGGGGAACACTGTAGCACCCCCACTGTGAAGTCTTCCCTGGTGAGATCTGACCAGAAACTAGTCTCATTTGAAGTAACTATCACATCTGACCCACCCTAGCAGCAACTAAACTAAAACCTTCTCCAAAGCAGATTATAACCCCTTACAAGAAGGTATAAATAGCTTTACTGCACCCCCCTCAGATGGAACTGGCAACTATGCCGAGTTCTACACAAATACTTTATACAAACACCTGTATAACTGCATTTACTCGGTCGTACCTGACAGGCCAAAACAAGCTCCTCAAGGAAGGGCAAATCCGATTGGTGACAACTGCTATTAACAGGCTTTACAATAAGAGGACAAAATTGCTATCTAAGAGTAAGAGGGAGCGAACCCTAAACTAGAAAGACTCTCTTCTCAGCTTAAACAAGTGAATAAGACTTCTTGTGAAGTCCCCCAAAGCAAACTATGAATCCAAATTAGCTTCCTCAAATAAAGATAAATTCAAATTCAATCTGGACAATTGGATGGGTAACCATAAGGCATTCTTTAGTTACATCCATAACCTAAAAGGAAAGGCCCATATTTGTGCCGAAATGGTAGTTAATGATACCACATATGCTGAGCCTGTGGACATAGCTAACCTGTTGGCCAACAGGTTCTGTGAAAACTTCACTCCCTTTTCCCAACCACATGTACCCTATGACATCCCTACCACCTGTCCCCTACTTTGTATCTTTAAAGAGCAGGCCATAAACGCCCTCTCTAAGGCCAAAAACACAGCGTCTATGGGACCTGATAACATCTCAGGTTGTGTCCTACATGGGTTCCAGCAAGGATTAGCAACACCATTGGGTACTCTTTTCAGTCATATTCTAAGTACTGTTTTCATCCCTGCTGAATGTAAAATGGCCACTATTATTTGCTTGCACAATGTTGGTGCTTCCACTGACCCAGGGAACTATAGACCTATTAGCCTGAATAGCTTTATCTGCAAGGCCATGGAGTGAATCATCACTGACCTTATCAACAAAGACATAGGTAATATCCAGACACTTAACCCTAATCAGTTTGGATATGTCAAAGGGAGAGCATGCCTATTAATCCTGGTGGATTTCTTCAAGACAGTCACCAAGGCCCTGAACAAGGGGAAATATGTGCATACAGCCCATCTAGACTTAGCCAAGGTGTTTGACACTATCCCCTGCTCAGACATCATTGAAAAACTCAGCCAGCTAGCTATCAACCCTTATATTGTTATATGGTTCGCTAACTGGATCACTGATAGAACCCATATAGTCAGAATAGGGAAATCCACCTCCAACAGCATACCTTTAACCAGTGGTGTTCCACAGAAATCAGTCCAGGGACCTGTACTGTTTGGAATATATTTCTCTCGATGTACAAGCAAAAACTAAAGGTCTGTGGCTGACAAAGTTTGCTGATGACTGCAAACTGGGAGCAGTCATAGAATCTCCAAATGATGTCAACAGCCTACAAGTAGGTCTTACACAAACAAATGATTGGTGCCAAAATGATGACCTTAGCCTCAATGCAAAAAAATGTATTATCATCCCTTTCGGTAAGGGCAATGTTCCTGCTAACTGCCATATCAATAGCAAGACCTTATGCATGCCCTCAGTGGTGACAGACCTGGGTACACAGGATGACAGCAACCTTACTCTTGACTACCATGTCTCCACAGTGGTAAGAAGGGCATTCTGTATTGCTCATCTCTTAAGTAAGGGCATTGTCTCCAGAAAAAAAGATGTTATAAGCTCCCTGTTCTCTTCCCTCATCAGGCCAATAATTGAGTACAACACTCCTTTTGGTATGTACCTTTAAAAGCACCCACTGCAATTGGAGAGACCACAAAGGTTCCTCACAAGGAACATTCAAGGTCTTCAGCATCTGTCCTATGTGGATCATCTGAAATCCCTGTCACTTTATTCTGTTTCATACAGACTACTGAGAAATGATTTTTGCCTTGCATACAAGGCAATCTCTGAGCCTGCTTTACTGGAAATGCAGCATTTCCATAAGTCAAATGGTACAGCTTAACGTGGTATGTGACATTAATAGAACCTGCTGGAGGGACACATTTGTCTCCCAGAGGTTACCACACCTTTGGAACAGACTCCCACTTCATGGCAAACAGAGCACCTCATTGGCCCTCTTCAAATGCAATCTGGACAATTGGATGGGTAACCATAAATTCACCCTGGGGGTTCCACGTGTCCCTCTTGGACATGGGCTATAGGTGCTGATCGTGGAAATCTTGTGATCCTGTGTCCAGTTCTGTGAACATTAGCAATCAATCTGGCTATTTGACATAGATTTCCCATTTGGTTAAATGTATCTCTGTTTGGCATGTATAGCACCCCATGTGCTGTACACATGAATTTGCATTGTGTCAACTTAAATTATCCTGCTTTATGTTTACCTTTGTTGTAACTAGTAGTCATTGCCATGTATTAATTTGGCACATTTAGCATGTACCAATTGTGTGGCCATTTTACAATGCAGGACACTTGCACACAAACTGCTGGCTATTGCTTGCGATACATCCTTGTTCTCATTATATTCCTCTGTTACCCAGTGTAGTTTTTTTTTCTCAAATCCATGTGTACAACCTGCTATATTTAATATGCTGTACTGTTACATTTTTGAATATATTATTACATGTCATTAATGTGTGTATGTGCGAGCTTGCTTTCATGTACATTCCATTTATGCCACTGACAGATATACATAAACATCTACATCTGTGTGTTGCCTTTGACATGGCATATGTGTGTAACGGTTTACTATCAATATCTTGAAATTAAAAAACAGTACGAAACAGTGAAGTGTTGTACCGAAACTGCACCTAAACAAACGGCGTTAATGTAAAAAAAAAGCTGTTAATGCCGAAAATGTCAACAACATTTTATGGCATTAACAACAATGCCACCCTTACCGCAACTCCCTAATCCCTACACCTAACTTCCTGTGTATGCAGGGGGGCAAGCCCCGCTGCACCCCCCTGTGGGGGGCTGCACCCCCGACACCCCCCCTAACTTATTATTCCAACTCCGAGATTGCACTACAGTGAGGAAAGGGATGTCTTCCCTAACTGCACTGTACCGCGATACCTTTACATGAGCGAACGTTATATTTGCGAATGCACACTCCATTCGCAAATATACCATTCACTCATGTAACCTGCACACATATGAAGTATTCGAACATCTGTTGTTCGAATACTTCATAGCCATGCAATTGCATGGCAATATTTCAATAGTAAACTATGTGCAATACATATACATTCAATTACTCGTTTGTTTGTGTTTTGTATACCTATTTGTGTATGTAGCAGTCTTTGTTTCTTTTCTGCAGCACTTCTGTTTGGCACTTTGCTTAGTTGTTTGCCTTTCACATGCACGGCCATATGTTTGGTTCTGTCCTCTGCTAGAGTTATCTAGCATTGTTAGACCCACATTTGCTCATCTGTGAAGTTGCTTGGCTTACACCTGCACTGCTGATGGGCTCATTGGACATGTGCTTATTTATCCAATGAGTATTGTAATCCTACTTTATTTCCCTAGAAACACATCTACCGTTGGTCATACACATTCAAGTATGACTGCTACACAATTTATGACATGTCATACTATGATAATGCATAGGCAAATATATTTTTCTGCATTTTTCCATGGCTGGTATGCACCCCTATCTTGTTTTTCAACTTTCCATTGCCCGTATGTGCAGTGTGCAGTCTGTGTAACATACCTGTATTTTCTGTTTTTTCCAGCCTTTGTCTATCTTGTGTTGTGCTGTTTGTTCTGTGGTTATACCTGCTGTGATGTGCTTCTCCTCCTCTTCCCCTATGGTTAACTTTCCTTCTATTCTTAAAAAAATGGGGCCTATTCCCACCAAAAAAACTCTGCTTTTCCCACAGATTTTCCTATTCCAGCATACCTCTTGTGTGTCCTTCTTGTTCACCCATACCCCATGTCTTCTTTTCTAAATTCTACCTTCCCTGTGTGCCCATGTTACATGTGTTCCCCACACAAGTCCCAAACCCATTGTTAGCAATGATGAGGTTGTGATTTGCCTTTAATTTTTTTGTTTGTAAATTTACAGATTCCATCAGAATCCATATGTCCAAGCCACCACATTTTATTAATACATGTATTATGGAAATATTCATATTTGTCTCTGAGTTTACCAGAAAGAAAGATGTCAATATATCTATACCTATATATATATATATATATATATATATATGTGTGTGTGTGTGTGTGTGTGTGTGTGTGTGTGTGTGTGTGTGTGTATATATATATATATATATATATATATATATATATATATATATATATATATATATATATATATATATATATATATATATATATAAATCAATTCTCATTACTTATGGATTATTTGCAGATTTGTTTAGTGTGCCATTGATATGGCAATATTCTGTTGTGCTCTGAGCTATTTTGAGTTTCTTGTAGTAAATTTACAAATTACAATGTTATCTGCAAGTTTTGCGATTATATTGGCGTAATGGTCAGAATTCCCTGAGCTTTGCCGAATCTAGCCCTGTGAGTGCCTGTGACTTCTGAGTATCTGCATGAATCATCCCAGTAGTTCTGCTCATGGGTGCAGCCAGGGATTTGCAAATTGTATGCAGTGGAGCCATATTGACCCCCCCCCCCCCAGTAAAAGGTATTGGTCATGTCAGAGCACTGAATTATACTGTTACAAACCATACTACACTCCCCCATAAAATGTAGTGACTATGAGCTGGAACTGCAGTACATTATATTTTTGGCCACATCATATACACTGGCTTTTGGCTACAGTGTTGCAGCATGTTTCTCTAGAGCAGCCAGAAGAGTTCACTTGCAAGGCAATACTGTGGCAAGCCTCACTACCATATCATGGCAGCCAGCCTCATAGATACCCACTGACACCAGTGCTGGCATTTGACCTCCAAATGTCTGTGCCACATCACTGCAGCCAGGCTCAGAGTTTCAACTACACCAGTGCCAGTGTTCAGCATTAAGCCTGTATGATGCATCATGACAACTAGTCCCAACAGATCTAGTCATATAAACAACAACATGTAGCACTAACATGCCTCAGTACCACAACATGGAAGTGATCCACAAAGTACCATTCATCACCTGCACTCAGGTAGACTGGGCCAGCACATACAGTATAGCACAACACAGAAGCATAGCTAACTCAACCAGTTATGCCATTCCCATGATCTAGGGCCCCTCCCCCCACTGGTCTTCATGTGAAGATTAAAAAAAAAGCATGAGGACTTGCGGGATGGTTCTTGCAGACATGAGAAAACAATCCACCCATCCCTTGGCCATTCTAGCTCTTCAGAAAGTGGAGAGCAAAAAAAGGCCATTTATATGCCATCCTTCCAAGCCTCCATCTTCATAGTTTAGTAAAAAAAATAATTTCTTCTTTTAAACTGTAGCAAACTGACTGGTAGAAATATTGCAAACACGTGCTACAGTTTACAGTCTGTCTGCACAGAGCACTACAGTGCTCATGGTTTAGTTTAATAAATCTTTTTAAACTGTAGCAAACAGTTGCTGCAGTTTATACCCTGCCTGCACAGAGCACTACAACCTTCTGGTTTTAGTTAAAATAAGAATAAAAAAATCTTTGTACTATTAGTTTGTATTATATTTGGGTCTAAAGCCATGTTGGGAACTAGAAAGTAGATTATTGTTAAGGAGATAGTTCATGAGTTGCTTGTAGATGCATTTTCCTAGGATTTTTCCCGGGGGGGGGGAGAGGATGGCTATGGGGAAATAGTTAGTTAGTTCTTAGGAGGGTCCCCCTTTGTGGAGGAGTATGATGTGGGATATTTTCCACAGAAGTGGAACATATTGCTCTGTAACTGAGCGATTAATCAAAATTGATATTAGGTAGGCAATTGATGGAGTGGCAAGTTTTAGAAATTCATTTGGGAGTTTGTCTGCAGCAATACAGCAGGGTTTAAGCTTAGTTAACAGATTCTTTATATTAGCTTGTATGGGTGAGAAAGTGAGGGTGTTGAGGTTTTCTGGGGGGGGGGTGGGGAATGAGAGGGACTAAACAGGGTGGTTGTGTAGTACAGAGGTGATGGTATTAATGAAGTGGGAGTTGAATTGTGTTGAAATAGGGTCTGATTTGTTTGAGGAGGTTGGGGAAGAGTTGGGGTACGACCGGGGTTGATGAGGTGGTAGATGGATTGCCAGAATTTATGAGAGTTATTTTGGTGTTTCTGCTGACAGGACAGGAAGTAAGTTTGTTTATCTTTTTTGATCTGTTTTTTTTTTTTTTTTTTTTTTGGTTGGTTTCTTAGCTGTTGATAAGTTGAGAGGTCAATTTTGTTTTTGGATGTATAGTAGTCTAACCAGGCTTTATCCCTGTGCTTCATTACTAATTTGGTTTCTATGGTTAGCCATGGAAGGTGCTAAGCTTTAGTGCGCACTTTCTTTGTGGGGGCAAGGTTGTTAAGAATAGTAAGGAAAGTGTGGTTGAAATGCTGCACAGCTGAGTTTAACTGTAGGTGTTTTAGAGGAGACCAATTGCATTGGTTTAGTAGGTTAAAAGTGGTGGGTGAGAAGTTTTTTTTATTACTGGTATATTTATAAGTAATATTGCTTTGGATATGTATGCACTTCCTATATAGAAAGGTTGGAGAGTGGTCACTGAGGGTGTCAGGTAGGCAACTGGCTAGGTAACTTAGGTTAGGTTTATTAGTTAAGATCCAGTCTAATGTTCACTGCTTGTTGGAGTGTTTGTTGGTACGAGTTGGACAGGTTATTGTTTGGATGAAGTTGAAGAGATTTAAGAAGTGGGTGGGGTTGTTGCATGAGCAGGTGTGCCAATCCAGGTTAAAGTCACCAAGAATAATAGTTTCTTGGTTGAATTTGGTGGATGCCCAGTAGAGTAGATTTTCAATGATGGGAAGATTGTTGGCTGGGGGAAGATATGTGGCTATGATGATTATTGCTTTTTTAGGATTAATTTCTAGGTGCGTGATCAGTATTTCAGTATCAGGTTGGTCAGGAGAGGAGCAGTTTAGTTGCATGCCTTTGAGATTGTCTTTGAATATAACAGCAGCACCCCTGCCTCTTTTATTTGGTCTGCCATGTCTTATGATGTTATAGCCAGCTGTGACAATTTTGCTGTCCTTAGTGTAGGGTTTAACCATGTTTATGTTATTACAGCAATATCTGGTGAGTAGGTAACTAGGGCTGCATGGAATTCAGAGGTTTTATTTAGGATTCTATGGAGATTGAAATTTGTCAGGAGGAGGTCAGAGTTGGAGGTTTTTGGAAAGAGGGTAAGGATGTGAATATATAATGGAATGACTAGTGGTAGTTGGGGTGGGACCAGGTGAAGGCTGCTGGTGGTGAGAGAATGTATTAATGGGACCCGGGTTGGGATGGATGTCAACTTGGAGTTTGATATGTGTAATAGAGTGCAGTAGATTAAATTTAAGCTTGTTCATTGAGGTATGGTATTTGGAAGCTGGGGAGTCAGGTGGTGTGTTTGCTAGTACTTGAGAGGTGAAAGGAGAGAAGTAGAGTGTTTGTAGAGTTGTGGTATAATGTTGCTATAAGTGTGAGAAAGTGAAGAGGGAGTTGACAGTTGATGTGTTGGGGAGTGGAAGTGTTTGGCGTGGTATGGGTGGAGGGAGGTGGAGTTATAGGTGAGGTAAAGTAGGTGGAGTAGAAGTGAATGAGCAAGTAATGAGCATAAGTAGTGCATAGTGTGAGGGTGGGGGTGGGGGATGGAGCGAGAGTGAGGCTGGGGCTGGAGGGAGTGGGTTGAGATAGTGAGTATAATTGCTAACAGGTGTGGATTGGATGAATAGAGGAAGGTGTGTGGTTTGGGTTGGTATAAATGTAATGAAAGTGGGGAGGGGTGGGAATTGGGATAGGGTAGGGGAGCGGTGTGAGCCCGAGGGTATCAAAGGGTGAATGGAGTGGGCAGGCCCTTTCCCTGTTCAGCCTCGAAGCGATGGAAAAACTATCATCAAGGTAAGGAAAAAGAAAGAGAAGGTTAGGGAGGTGAAAGTAGTATAGAGAAGAGGGATAACTTATTTAACTTTGAGAACTAAATTAACTAAGCTTCAGAAGATGGAGTGGAGCTTATCTGATAGCTAGGATAGTAAGTGGGAAATACAGAGGAAGAGGGTTGAAGGTGGAGGAGTTGTAGCAAAGAATGCCAGTGGAAGAGGTAGAGCGGGAAAATGGGAAGAGAAGAATGTAAGGTAGGTACTAGGGTATACGATAAAGTAGTGAATAAATAGGTAATGCTAGTGCAAGTAAAGGGAGAGATGGGGAGAGAGGGAAAGAGAGCTAGAGGGGGGGAGAGACAAAAACTGGAGAGGGCCAGAAATGCAAAGAAAAAAAAAGGGCAGACAGTGCAACATACTCTAAAATAAGCTGGAACTACAGAGTAGAGAGAGATTGTGTGTTGAGAATGAGGGAAACAGCAAGTAAAAGGTTTAGGTGATGTACAATTTGAGCAGCATTGTTCTCAGAATACCTTTCTACTTCTTTGCTCAAGCATTCTGGACAATTTTCAAATATTATTTTAATCTACTTAAAAAGTTAATAGAACAATAGATTGTATATCAACATGCATTTTATGAACAATAGAAGTAGGAATTTCTGGTGTTATTGACTTGTCATTTGTGAGGGCAGGACAAAAATATGAAAACAATCAGGACATTTTAAAAAGTCAGGGACAGCTGAGAGTTATGCATTCTGCATGGACCAAAGCACAAGAGTTCACACATATGGGCACATGCACACACAGATATATACACACGCACACACACACACACACACACACACACACACACACACACACACACACACACGTACTTCTGTGCATTCACTTATACATTCTTGCACACACTGGCTCACATGAACCCATAAAACTTGTATGTACGCATTCGCATGAACACACACACACACACGCGCGCGCCCACACACACACACAAACACACACACTCACACACACACTCTGAAGTCAGGATTCTGTTGCCTCTTTTCATCCATGAAGGCATTCTTCCCTGTTAGAATAATTTTGAAAGGACACAGATAACCTTATAGATTGATTCACATTTGTTTCTTTACTATCTTTGGCATGAAGTAAAGGTTTATCTATGATGATAATCTAACTTTATGAAATATCAAGATAAATGAGCTTTAGACACAAAGCCTGCAATTCTGAAGTTTTTCTTGATGAAGTTCTTTTCATGATAAATATTTCAGGTCAGCACTAGATGTGGTCTCAAAAGGTAGCAGTTTTTGCTTTTCCAGCATAAAATATAAATACCAAGGGGAAAGAGGGTTGCTTAATGAAGTCTTATCTGGAAACTACCCTGGGGCAAGGGTTGGCATAATGGTTAAGGTCTTTACCTCACAGATACAAGTACAGGGTTTGATTCTGAGCATTGTTTATTAGCTAGGCTTGTAATAGTCTGCAGCATACCTCTCAAGTGTACCTCATTACAAGGAACATACCTCATTTGGAGTCTTAAAAAGTTCATGTTCCTCAAAGTTCCTCGATGTTCCACATTGAAGGACTCTGTCACACATTTAATGTTAAGAATTTTTTAAGTGAATTCCATGGTAAATAGAAATGGATCATATTAATTCATTAAAAGATCTTCTTTATAAGTAAAACCAGCATATTTAACCATCCTATGGCCTTCTTTGTTGAAGCTGTTAGTAAGCAATTAGTATGTGCTCCACATTTTGTCCATTTGTTCCACAGTATGAGGGCTAGTGTTCCTCATTTTGGAATTGGAAGGTTGAGAGCTATGGTCTGCAGACTGATAGTATAGTATTTACCTATGAACCTATATGAAGGGCCTACTGCCAATCATATGTGATAGCAAATACTGCCATCTAACACAACCCTGTCTCCCCTAAGTTGTTATGCATTAATTTATTCATTCATTCTCTGTTGTACACATTATCCAGTTCAGAGTCAGGAGAAGTAGCAGCCAATCCCCATTCTTAATTGGTGAAAAGCCAAAGAAACTAATTTGGACAGGATGCCATTATACTACCATTAGGTGTCATTACGGAAGGAAGTAATAATGTGTAATAAGGACTACACGAGCCATAATGAAAGAAAATTAAGGGAAGCCTGAGAAAAAACATATAATGTTTATCCTGCTGTAGGGGTTATGTACAAGTAAATCAGCAGTTTGACTAATGGAGATTTTTAGTCACCTGCAACCTTCCTTTGCTTAAGCAAACAATCTAGTGATACTGTGGAAATGCACTCAAAACCACTAATAAATCAAACTAAGAGTGCTATAACCAGAGCTGAACCCAAGTGAGTTATATCAAGATACGTTTATTAAATCCACACAGAGCAGCCGATAGAGTATCACAGAGCAGCCGATAAAACATAAACGCCTTCACTCATTACATTTGCGTTTTCGTCCCAATACTAAAGAAGTCATCAAATGACCGGTGTATAATTCAATTGATTATATATATTGAAATTAATCAGTGAAACACCAATGAAATTGAAGTAAATGCATTTGAAAGAACCAATAATTTTTGTGCTTAAAACAACAATCTATTTAAACCTCAATATAAAACATTCCACTTATTATCTATATTTCTCTTTAAACTAATAAAACTTTAATAAATAATTCTTAAAATAATAAATATTTATATAGATGTTAATTTTATTTAAAACCTATATGTAATAAAAATTGGGTTAAAACTATCACTATTCATTTCATGTCATATCGTGAAGTATATAAAATCAAGGGAACAATGCCATCTCCTGGCTAAACATTTTATTACATTCAAAAACATTCAAAGTTTAGCAGACTTTAATTTCAATAGTGGCAATATTGAAACATAATCATTTAGCCCAGGAGAACTTCCTGCTTCCAGGGTCACTTGCCACCACAGTTCCCTGAATTCTATCTTCTCTTCCCATGGGCCTCCCCTAATATCATTTCTAACTTGTTCCAATACAAGAAAAGAAGATTTAGGTTTTGTACATAAGTCTGAATGCTTAAACAATGCACTAGTTTTCTTGCCCACTGCCATATCATAGATGTGTTCGTAAATCCTTCTTTTTAACATTCTTTCGGTTTTCCAGACATAGAAGGAGTTACAAACTAGGCAGATGGCTAAATACACTATTCTTTTTGTTTGACAATTATAATAATCAGTACTATTATTCCATTGTTTCTACTCTCTAAATAAAAACTATCTGTATTCATAATATATGCACAGTGAGCACGATGTCCACATTTATATGTGCCCAACCTTTTTCCATTAGAATTAGGCTTACTATTTTTATTTTCCAAAATATTTCTTATACACTGTGAATTTTTGTATACCACTTTATAAGGAAATGTGGATATATTCTCCAAATCAGAAAGGGAAACAAATCTATCCCATTCTCTTAAAAATTTTTAGTATTATTATTATTCAGAGCATTATATTCCCAAATCATTGCTTGTTGATAATTATTATTAGTATTTATGCTATTCTTTTCCTTATACTCGTCTCCTTCATTACTTTGTTCAGTATGTTCCTGTATAGGTTTAAATCTATTATTTCTTCCTTTTTCAACCTCAAATCTAATGTTTCTAATGAATTCCTGGGGATACCATCTTTCAATGAACATTTTCTCCAAAAATTACACTCTATTAAAAAATCTGTATCAAGGCTAGTCAAGCGACACCCCCTTACAAACTTCCCCTTAACTATATTTTTCTTACAGTGTAGGGGGGGTGCACTTTGATAGTGAAGAAAAGAATTACAAAAGGTAGTTTTTCTGTATATCTTGGTTTCAAGTTTACTATGTATCTTATATACTTCCAAATCCAAATACTGCAATATTCCGTTTGATATTTTATAAGTAAACGGCTGCTCTGTGATGTTCTATCGGCTGCTCTGTGTGGATTTAATAAACGTATCTCGATATACCTCGCTTGGGTTCAGCTCTGGTTATAGCACTCTTGTTTTGATTTATTAAGCAGAACATCTGTTTCAACCCCTGTAAATTCAATATGCCATACCTCAAACAACCCTTTTTATACATAATTATGTTCTATAATTATAATTGTTCTGTGTTTTATACATAATTATGTTCTATATATATATATATATATATATATATATATATATATGTGTGTGTGTGTGTGTGTGTGTGTGTGTGTGTGTGTGTGTGTGTGTGTGTATATATATATATATATATATATATATATCTTCTAAGATACATGCACATTCTGCTGTCTTGTTGACAGGCTCTTCTGTCTGATCTTAAAGTAAAAGTATGATTTTTTTTTTTCAAAACAGAGTCTTTTACCGGGGATTCAGTCTATCTTGTGTGTGCATTCTCACGAAAGAAAATGTGTTTAGTTGGCAATACATGGCTATAGTATACAGTCCATATTTATTTTGAATTCTTTCATATTTTTATCCTTTATATTTCTGCTCTTGCTGATAGTATTTACTGATACTGACATTTCTGTATCTGTTTAAAAATCTAGGGATTAGAATTAAGAGCAGCATTCCTAGGTCTGACTAGTACACTTTTCTCCCACTGTCGAATGTCTGATACTGTAAACAATAGCAGCCAGATGTAGGTTTCTTTTAGCTCAGTTCTGACTCTGTAAAATATATTTAATGATCATTCCCTTTTTAAAATATAAAATAAAGTAAAGCAATATTATCATTATTAAATTTCAGAACTAGGATGGGTGAAAAAAGACTAAGAAAGAGTAACAGATTCTGTCATTTAATTCCATCAGATGTACAAGATCTGCCTAACAGTATATTTTGCAAAGAAAGAAGTGAATCAAAAAGGAGGAAAAGTGTCTAGAACATTACTAGGAGAAATGAAAATACAGTTGGAACTGGAAAAAAATGGAAGCGTGAGACCTAAGGAATTGCATTCTACTACTCGAATACACTCCAGTAGTACCCTACTGCCATATTATGTTTAAATAGACATCATCTAATGCATATTGAGGGTCTGAAATGGAGAGATGATAAATCAGCACGCAAAGGAAAGTAGCATTGCTGGAACTGAATTCATCCTCGAGTCTTGATGGACTGTTTTTTCACAATATCTCACCAAGACAACACTGATATATAAACTATATTTTACATAGCATATATCAGGGGTATATCATGGATAGTTATAGGTTAAAAAATAAAAAAGATAGCTGGGTGCACAAGACCCAGGATAAAAAAGTGCCCAATCCTGGTAGGTGCACTGGTGCCTGTACTGGAACAAATGACAGCGTAGCATCCTCAAGACACAGAAACATTCCTACATTGGGGCTAGGCCAGGCCCAGGGGGAGGATGGAACTCTGTTGTAGAAGGCAGTAGTAGTCACAAAAACTGATGGCCAAAAAAGAGCCATAAAGACAATAGAGTGGATTATTGGGGATAAGAAAGAAATTGGACGGTGCAGTGGTGTAGAGGTTTGCATTGTCACCTCACAGCAAGCAGTTCTCTTGTTCTATTCTTGGCTGGGCTGCCTTCTGTGTGGAGCTTGCATGTTCTCCTAGCATTTGTGTAGGCTTCCTCTGGGTGCTCCTGTTTCCTCCCACATCACAAAGACATGCTTCTGGAGTGTTTATCCATGGGCCTCTGCTGAAAATTGTCTCGTTCCAAGTTGGACTTTCCTTGGTAAACAAACTTTAAATAAATAAATAAATTCTGTATTGTTACTGTTATGCAAGAATCCCAGAATTTCCAGACAGAAGATATACAACAAGATTAAGATAGAAATTAGAGGAAAGAAAATACTTCCACAAGAAAAACTGTCACAAGTTTCAAATAAAAATTTGTGTTCATTAATCCAACAGATTTATGAAAAACGTTATATAGACCAAGAAACCTTGAGTCGTTTGGAAAAAGAAGTGACTGAGAAAGTGCAAAAATATAAAGAACAAAATCTACAGACTTTTGAATGGTATAAACAAGAAATATGGACATGGGAAAGAAAAATAGGCCTGATATGGGGCAATATTTATACAAAGGAGAAAGCCAAATTAATCAATCCAAAAAAAAGGCAGACCCAAAGACATTCAAAGAGGAATACAGACAATGGCACCCAGATATAGAAAATTTCACAACAGAAAAAAAATAAGATCACAAGGAAAGAATATATAACAGATTAGTAAAGTAGAAGTTAAAAAAATAGAAGCTGGAGTTATGGAATACCTGTGAAGCGAAGGATTTAGTAAAGAAAGTCTAACACAGGTTATATCACAGCATGATGGAACAACGAGTCCCCCAAGTAAGGAGAAACACGAGGAAGGAGAGACGTCTGAAGAAGAAATATGGACAGGAGAAAGAAAAAAATATTTAATATAGTGTGATATTTATGCAAAGGAGAAAGCAAAACTAATCAATGCAAAAAAAGCAGCGCCAGAGATATTTGAAGAGAAATACAGGCAAAGGCATCTAGACAAGGAAAATTGTACAATACAAAAACTAAGAAGTGAAAGAGGAAAAGAGAATTAGTAATGAAGAAGTTAAAGAAATAGAAACTGAGGTTATGGATTACCTGTGAAGTGAAGGATTTAGTGTAGAAAATCTAACTCTGATAACATCCCAGCAGGATGAAGAAATCGATCTGCAAATTAAGGAGAAATCGGTAGAGCTGGAAACATCAGTTGCCATATAAAGATACTTTGTTGCCTTTAATAAGAAACCAGAATAAACATTCAGTGGGAGTTGCACAGCAAGGGGAAGGGACAGGAAACTGTAGCAACTCTAAAGCAGTCAATATTGTGGAGTGATAGGTCAGTGAGTTCACATATGAAAGAGCAACTGATGACACCAACTGAAACTGAAGAGACTATGGCACATGAAAATGCTCTGCAACTTTCTCTAGCATGCCCACAGGAAATGGAGAACAAAGAATGTGCCTTCAGTTTAGAAGAAAATGATCTAAGAGAAGAGATCTTTGATTTAGTAGAGATGGACAGACATATTAAGATCAATGAAAGAAATGGAATACAGAAAGTCAATAAAACCCAAAAAGTTACTAGTTTAATAAAACAAATGAACACAGTAATTTGGACTGTTCATGGAGATTCATGTGATATAACAGAAGCATACCTCTCAACCTGGAAACATCAAAAATCTGAACAAGGCCCATGAAAAGTGGGCTGATTAACATAAAATTTGCATACACAATTATGTAACCCTGCCCACTCCGATGGAATTGTGGGATACCAACTTTCAAATACAAACTGAAGAACAGACAACCAAAATATGGCACCAGAGTCCCCCTGCAGTCATTCCAATGTCCCATTACCTGGCTATTTCACCCCATTTACCGTAAACACTAATGTGTGCATACTGCTTTACTTCTACAATGATTATTTGGATTTTATTTTTACATTTTACAGCCCAATGCACAAACACCATTAGACATCTGCTAAACAAAGCAACACTGTCTCACAATGAAAATAGACTTGGCATTAAAACTTCTCTGCCCTTGAAACTCACATTCATTGAAACAGTATTGAAACCCGCACCACATCCAAAGAAAATGCATCTGGCCAGTGGTAGATAAAGATCACCTTTGGGCTGTTTAGAAATCATTGGCCCCTTGCACACAAAACAAGAAACATACATGTGTTCTTTGATACACCTTCCTGACTTTATTAAATTATATTCCTTGTATAATACAGCACACTTGTTAGAATTAGAGCACATTTTAAATTTATTGTTTGAACATTTTTCCAGTTGGCAATGAAACAAAATGCATAAACCAATAATGACAAAACTGCCCAATTCAGAACATTTCCATCATAAAAGTCTACTTCCAGACCCACACTATAAATAGAATGACAGTAGTGTAAGCCATAGGCATCATGCACAGCTTCACGTACTTATTTTCAATTTCATTTTTTTGGGGGGGGGGACAAAAAGCCAAAAACCAGGGACACATTTTAAACATTGTTTGTATAGTTTTGCAAGGTTGCTAGAATAGGTAAGTAAGAAATAATATATACCGACCTTAAAATAAATCAAAATAAAACCCTAAACATAATGGGTTGCTACTTCCCACCTGGCTAAAACATCCCTCCACTTGAAAACCTCCTCAGCTGGACTACCAACCACCTACTCCAAGAAACGTTAATTCTAGGAGATTTCAACACTGACTGGCAATCCTGTTCTAGCAACCACCCAACCCATCATGTAAACCTTCATGGCTTCACCCAACTAGTCCAGTCACCTACTAGGATAAATAAAAACTCCAACAAACACACTACCCTTGATTGGATACAAGTCAATAAGAGCCCCCAGTCACATATAGCAGGCTGCCTATCTGAAAGCGTCAGTGATCACTCCCCAACCTTCTTACTAAGAAAACACCTTTATAAAGTGAAACCCATCATCTACCATCAAATACGCAAAAAAACTAACTTCATCACTTTCTCATTTAGCTCATCCTTAAAAGACTGTAACTGGCAACCTCTAAAATATCTCAAACTAGATGACCCAGTTGACTACTTTAATAAAACATTCCTAAGCATCCTTAATTACCAAGCCCCCATAAGACGTTCCCAAACTAGAGCCCAACCATCCCCATGGCTACAAAAAAACACTAAGTCTGAAATGAAAAACAGGGATAAAGCCTTGGACAACTGGTGCAAAACCAAAATCCCCTCTACTAGGCAAAAATTCCTAGAACTACACAATAGAACCAAAAAAGCTTATAAAACAGAACAAAATCCAATACTACCAGTCTGCCCTTACCTCCTCCCAACATAACCCCAAACAATTCTGGTCCTCAATAAACTCCATCCTCCACCCAGGTAAAGTAAGTACACCCACTCCTAACTTAACTCACTCCTCCAAAAATATTGCTACCTCTTTCAACAATCACTTCACACAAACCGTACCATCACTAGCTAGACAACACAACCCCCCAATAAACCCACATCATCTACAACTAACAATCTCCCCACTAGCTTCTCTTTCTCTCCTGTTCCTACCTCCAAAATAAAACAATTATTAACTAAACTTAAAACCACCAGATTAGCAGCAGACAACCTCCCAAGTGAATACCTTCAACTTGCAGCTGATGCTCTAGCCTGCCCAGTATCACTCTTGATTAACAGATCTCTGTCAGAAAGTTATGTTCCCACACTATGGAAAGGCTCACACATAATTCCCCTACACAAAGGAGGCCCCTCCACAGATCTAACCAATTACCGCCCTATAGCTATTCTCTCACCACTCTCCAAAATACTAGAGAGATGCATTCATTCTCAAGTCTCAGATCACCTCCTTGCTAACAACCTCCTCTCCAACACACAACATGGATTCCGACCTAACCATAGCACCACCATGGCCTTACTCTCTTTCTCTAACACTATCCTACAAAATAAAAATGCAGGTTATCTCTCCTCAGCTACCTTCCTAGACCTCTCTAAAGCTTTCGACATGGTCCCACACATAAAATTCATCACTCTTCTCAATAACCTATCCTTCTGTCATCCAGTCATCAACTGGTCTCAGAGTTACAACAAGCAGTTGTTTGGCAGGACGACCTATCTCCCCAACTACCAGTCTCCATAGGGGTTCCCCAAGGGTCCATCCTGGGACCCCTACTCTTCTCTATTTTCACTAATAATCTAGCCTCAGCCACAAAACATGGCACACTCATACAATACACAGATGACTCAGCCATCATCTGCACAGCCCACTCCCTACCTGAACTCCAAAAAGTCATACAGGAAGCATTTTCCTCTATTGAAACTTGGTTATCTGATGCCCAACTAATATTCAACCCAAACAAAACAACATTACTAATCTTCCAACCCACCAAATTTACCCTAGACAGCTCTCACTTTAACATCACAGCAAAAGACAACACCACCATCCATCCTACAGAACATTACCAAATTACTAGGAGTAGACATGGACAATAAACTGAACTCTGACATTCACATTTCCATGACCATTAAAAAAGTGCACAAAAAACTAGGAGCATTTTATAGAAATTAGCAACTACTTACCAAAGCAGCTAAAACTTCAGTAGCAAATTCTCATCTTATCTCTACCCTACTCTATGCCTCTCCAATATTTACAAACCTTAGACAATGCAACCTAAATAAGCTCGAAACGTGCTACAACAAAATCACCAAATTCACCACAGGGGCTTCCTACCGTACTCACCACTGTCCCTCACTAGCAGAACTGGGCTGGCTAGAGCTCCCCCACCTCCTTCAATGGTACCAACTTGCACTCGCCCACAAACTAATAAACCAACCACTAAAAATCCTATCTCTCCAGAATCTACTCCAACCCTACATAACCACGAGGCTACTAAGCTCCAGCCACACAAACCTCCTACAGGTCACAAGAGCCAATAACTCTGCTGGATAAGCATTATTCTCCTGCACTACAGCCAAACTCTGGAACTCCCTCCCATCCTCAATTACCTCTGTAACTTCTTGCACCCACTTTAAATCCTTACTAAAATCACACTTAAAAACTTGCCAGATATGCCCTTGCAACCCCCCCCCCCAATACCATCCACTCCACCCACCCACTACCTCTCTCGGCCCTCTATCAACAATCTACTCTTAGCAAGCTGGCTACTCATTTTCCCAGCTACCTACCACATAGTACTAACTTCTTGTAGCAACAACTGCTAATGGCTGTTATGTACCTCAAAAATAGATTGTATCAATTGTTCACTGATGAATCTCAACTACATTTGTAACCATTTTTAGTATATGTCACCATATTTTAAAATTGTACTATGTTCTACAGCTGTTTTACATCTATGTTTTATTCTTGTCTGTTCCATTTGAACCAGAGCCTGAAATACGTGTGCGATGCAGCATTTAAACAGCCAGGCGAGCCCCAGCCAGAAATGTGAGCTCCTTGAGCTCAATTCTGACAGGCTGGTAGCCCTGATGGAGCTGACATCACTTCACACACACACACACACACACACACACACACACACACACACACACACACACACACACACACACACAAATAAATAAACACACCTTTCCAACCATAATTCCTGTTTAAGAAAAAAGAAGCTATGTACTCACCATAACGTTCCATGTGAGTTGTTCATCTCGCCTTCATTCTCACTGATGGTTTCAGAGCTGATCCTCGGCTCTGACTCGGCCAGATGCTAAAGCTTGAGGTCTTCAAACAACTCATGGCCTACTCCCTGTCCCATGATGCAATAGTGCTTCCCTCAGATCTTGTCTACAGCCAATCATACTGATAACTAAAGTACATAGGAATTGAAATAAGGATACCGTAGATAAGGGCAAAGTATCACTAAGAGTTGTCTGAACTTCCCGGCCTTCAAGACTTTAATGGTAGGGGGTTGGTGTGTGGGACATAAGAATGAAGGCAAGATGAACAACTCACATGGAACGTTATGGTGAGTACATAATTTCTTTATGTGAAGTTGTTCTATCTCGCCTTCATTCTCACTGATGGGTTAGCATCCTAAGCACCATTTTCTTGTGTGGCTCATGGAAGTATATTACTCAGAACCATAGAACCGAAGGAGGCTCTGTCCCTGAATGTCCTATCCAATTTGTAATGAGTGATAAATGTATGAGGTGAGGAGCACGTGGCTGCTGGACAATTGTAATCTATAGGTAGCCTTGCTAGAAAGGCTGAAAATATGGAAACTGCCCTGGTTGAGTGAGCCTTAACTTTATGATTTACTGCCATGTGCATAGAACTGTATGTGAAAGAAAGGCAATCTGACAACCATTTTGACAAAGTGTTTTTTACCACTGGAGTACCCTTCTTTGAATCTGAAAAGGAGACAAAAAGTTGATCTGACTTTCTGAAGTCCTTAGTCCTGACTAAATAGAATTGAAGTTGCCTATGGACATCGAGTTTGTGCAACATATGTTCCATTTTGTTAGTATATTTGGGAAAAAACACATGTAATTCTATAGTCTGGTAAAGACTTGTTTCAGGACAAACCTTAGGTAGGAATGAAGAATTTGTTCTCAGCGTTACTCTGTCATTGTGAAAAATCAAGTATGGGGCTTTGATGGACAAGGAATGTAATTCCGAGATTCTTCAAGCGGAAGCAATAGCTACTAGGAAAATGGTCTTCCATGATAGGTATTTCAAATCACAGGATGATGCAGGTTCAAAGGGGTAAAATGATCCATGAGAGCACAAAAATCAGATTCTGTGGAGCAGCTGGGGTTCTAATAGGTTGTCTCAAGTGAATAGTACCTTTAAGGAAGTGTTTAGAAAGTCTGTGTGACATGATGGAGGTCTCTTGATCGCCAATATGAAAATTATAAATTGCTGCCAATTGAATCCTAAGGGTTGCCGCAGCCACTCCTTGATGAAATAGTTTAGTCAGAAACTCTAAAATGGATGAAATTGAAGCCATATATGGGTCAGCATTGTTTTGTGATGCCCATATGGAAAATCTTTTCCATTTGCTAAGGTATAGTTTCCGGGCAGAAGATTTATGAGAAGAGATTAGGATGTTCTGTGCTGCAGCTGACAGATTGTGAAACCTGGCTATTCGTGGAACTGGAGCAGCCAAGCTGTCAACTTTAGGGTATGAAGTGCAGGATAAAGAGCCCCTGATGAATGCATAAGAAGATCTGGAACTGGGTCCAGAATCCATGGTTCTTCCAGTAGATGAGGCTGAAGAAAGGGGAAACAAATTTGATGAGACCAGTAAGGGGCTATTAGAATAATATTCCTTCCCAGAGTGCTGGCTTTCTGTAAGAATTTGGGTATCAGAGGAAATGGGGGAAAGGCATAAAGAGGTCCCGGGGGCCAACTGTGTACAAGTGTATCCCTTGGGGTATCCCCTGGGTTGGGGATAAGGGCAAAGTAGTTGCTGCTATTGATGTTGGTGGGGGTTGCAAAAAGGTCACAGCAAGGCTGGCCCCATCTGCAGAATATCCTTTCCGCTACTTCTTCTTTCAGGGACCACTCGTGAGGAACCAGAATTGCTCTTCTCAACTTATCCGCTATCACATTGGACCTCCCTGGGATGTGCATTGCTATCAGAAAGTGCTTGGTGGATATTGCCCACTGCCATACTCTCAGGGTCTCTCAACATAAGGGGTATGATCTGGTTCCTCCTTGTTTGTTTATGTACCAGACCACTGACACTGTTGTCCATCTGTATTGCAATAGTCCCTAGAGGGAGAAAGTTTTGAAAGGACTCCAACACTAGACGTATCACTCTCATCTCTAGGATATTGATATGCAGATGAGCCTCCTGATTCTCCCATGTGCCTTGGGCTGTCCTTCCCTGAAAATGCCCCCCTCCCGCCCTACAAGGGAGGTGTCCATGGTCACAGCAGCAACAAGTGGTAGAACAAAGAGATGTCCTATTGTCACTTGAGGAGAGGTCAGACACCAAAGAAGATCCCTCTTGCATGACTTAGTTATTAGAATGGGATGAGACACTTGAAGTTCCTGATAGAACCATTATGTGAATATGAGCCATTGGAGTATCCGTATATGCATTCGGCCTAATAGAATAGCAATGATGGCTGCCGCCATGGTCCCTAGTAATGTGATCACTACTGAAGATGGGGCTGTCTGTTTGGGGATGAGGTCCAGAACTTGTTGTCAAAGGCTCACCACTCTTTCCATTGGAAGTTTTACGGGCATGGAGACTGTGTTGAGCTATTCTCCTATAAAAAGGTATGTCTGGATGGCTGTAAAGCAGATTTGTCCCAGTTTACTGTAATCCCCAATCGACTGCAAAGATCTAAGTTCATAGCCCTTGCTTGTATGAGTTGAGGCTTGGTGGTGGCACTGAGGAGCCAGTCATCTAAATATGGAAACACTTGGAATCCTAACCATCTCAGGTGAGCCATGACAACAGACATTCATTTGGTGAATACTCTGGGGGCTGTAGTGAGACCAAAGGGCAGAGCTCGAAACTGAAAGTGACTGGCTCCCAGCTGAAAGCGCAGATGATCCCTGGATGGTCTAGCCATCTTTATATGTTAGTACGCATCCTGAAGATCTATTGACCACATCCAATTGCCTTTCCCTAGAAAGGGAAGTATAGACTGTAGCATGACCATCTGAAACTTTGTTTTTTTTGACAGATTTGTTCAATCTGCTGAGATCTAAAATGGGTCTCCAGTCCCCTGTTTTCTTTAGAACTAAAAGGAACCTTGAGTAAGTTCTGGATCCTCTCTGGTTTGCTGGGACTGGTTGGATGACTCTTTTTTCTAGCAACCTTGCAATCTCTATGGTTGCCTGTTCCCTGTGACTGGGTGGGGCATCTGAGATTTTCTTCACAAGGGGTGGAGGGGTAGCAAAGGGAATGGTGTATCCTCTGGATATTATGCTTTGTACCCATTGATCTTTTGTGATTTTTAGCTAGGTGTCTGGGTACAAAGATAAGCATCCCCAACTGCCTCCAGAGATGGGCAGATGGGCCCCATTTCAGGAGCACTGATAGGGCTTTCCAAAGAACTGATCCCTGTCACCCTGATTTTGCGGGCCCCCTCTGCTGCGTGGATGGCGTCTTCCATTACTGCCCCCTCCTCTGCCTGTAGAGGAGGTTTCACCATGTGTGCCAAAGAAAGCTCCCTGGGTTTTACAGAACCACATTTTCCCACTTTTTCGACTTTTAGGATAAGATCTGGTAGGGGTGGAAAAACAGACTCTTGTGGCAGACAGAGTCTTTCCATCTTGCTTACACCTGGTAAGTGTTTCCTTCACTTTCAGTCCAAAGAGTGATGAACCATCAAAGGGGGTGTTCACAAAGGATGACTTGTAGGGCTCCGCAAAGGAACATAAGCGCATCCGGGAGTGTCTCCTAAGAGCAATTCTTGTACCCGCTGCCCTACTCATTCCATCAGCTGCATATGAAATCAGATGCATGGAAGAGTTTATAAGGGAATTTAGGGTAGCAAGCTGGAAGGTTAGCTTGTCTGAGACCCTCTCAGCTACCACACCCTGTAGAGCATCTCCCAACCCCTTAAGGTGATCTCTGTGTCATCTAGTAAAATGTAGTTCAGGGATCGAAGAGTAAAGGCCACTGAACTAAACATGCACTTTCCATGTCTGTCCATGGTCCTAGAATCCCTATTAGGAGGATGAACAGATGTGGAGGTCTCCGATAACTCCTTTTTGGTGGCCACTGCCACCGCCACCATAGCATCAATGGGTACTCCTTTGGTAAGGAAAGCCTTTTCCTGGGGTGACATTATAAATTTGTTAGACCTCTGAGAGACTGGTTCTATGGTATCTGAGGACTCCCATGCCTTTCGAGAGAGAACGTCCATCAACTCATCAAAAGGCGGAGTCACCCAAGAGGTGGAGGGTTGAGACACAAAAGCCTTCAGGAGTACTGACTCATCATCAGTAGGGTTAAGGATTTCCAGCCACTCATCTGTTTTAGTATTTCTAAGATATCACCAAAAGAGATATCTTCAGAAGGGGACTGTGAGGAACCTTTCTGACTCAACTAAGTCAGTATCTGATGTGATGGATTCCTGTGGGAAATCCAGATACTTCCTCTTACAAATCCTCTTCCTGGGAACCTCCTCAGTGGGAGCTTCCGGGCAGGTCCCAGAAGAGCAGGGCTCACCCAGTGGGGGACCTGAGACACCGGGTCTCTACACCTTTGAGGGATCAGTGAAGCAGAAGCAGAAGCAGACACAGGAGCTTAAGGGGAGGAGATTGCTGGTACCGATGACGTGGGTGCCCAAGGGGGCAACACTCTCCTCATAGCATTGAAGGCCCCCCGGTTCCAATCTGAAGAGGCGCCTGGATTCAAAGAAGCAGGCAGTCTCCATGACGCTGAAGCCGTGGGCTCCGAGCCTGAGGTAGGTGCCGAACTTACCCGAGCCGAGGCCCTGAGAGGCAGAGTCAGCACCGAAAGATTGGTACGACTATTCTCTCTGAACCCAACCAGTGAGTGTCGGCTCCAAGACTCTAAGGTAGGTACTGAAGAAGTCAGAGTAGTTGGAACCAAATGCCCCAAGTGTGTTGGATCTGGCAGTACCACAATCATCAGTTCCAAATACTCTGGCTCCAAAACTTTGGGTCGAATCGTAGGAGGAACAGAAGAAATGGGCTGGGTCTTGGTGAGTTTTGTAGCCCTAAGGATTGACCCTGACAGAATTTTTGCTAGCGCCTGTGACTGCAAAAGCTTCTGCACCACTTGATCCACATCCTTATCTGATAGTCCTGAGGAAGCTATAGAAGAGCCTCTGACTGTAAAATTGGAGACTTTAGAGTAGGAGATACCGGTTCCAATACTGGAAACTGGCTCCTACTGACAACAACAACCACCGGTTCCATAGGCATTGGAGCTGAGGTGGTAGTCTGGTTAGATTTGTATATCGATGAGCCTTTTTTGGCTCCGACTCCGAGGATGAGCCGGAAGATAAAGTTTTTGATGACTTAGCAGGTTTGTCCTTATCCAAGGCTTCTTGAAAAGAGTATTTTAGTAAACTCTCACAATTAGCTTACTCCTGTGTTCGTGGAGAACACAAGAACTAAATAAGTGACAAATGGCACAATTTTCTTGAAGGTGAAACTCACCTAGGCAATAAACACAGTCTCTGTGCCCATCTTTTGCCCACATTTGGGACATTTCTTGAAATCAGATTTGGCCTTCTCTTGAGACATGGTAAAGCACTCATATATATATATATATATATATATATATATATATATATATATATATAATAGCCCCAAAGAAAGAATGTAGGGCTCTTTGAACCTCAGCACTGAAATAAATAGGACATGCTGGAGGGACAGATTCATAACCCAGAGGCTCCCTTCACTCTGGAATAAAATCCCAGTCCAGGTTAGGCAGAGTCCCTCATTGACTCTCTTCAAGAGGAATCTTGATGAGTGGATGGGAGATCGTAGGTTTACCCCGGGTATCACTTCTGTGTCACTGTTAGATAGAGGCACAGTATACTAACCTCGAAAAAGGGCATAGCAAAATAAATTTAAAATGGGTGGCGAAAGCCAAACACATTCTGGCTAGGCTTATAAATGCCCTAGGGCAGATAGCCTAGTATGAACCTATGAACCTATGAACCTATAACTATATAATATGTAATACAACAACATACACTCTATGTAACTATAAAGGCACACAATATCAATAATAATAATAGCTCCAGTAAAAACAGGGTCTAACTCTAAAATACAATAAACTACAGTACACTAACTATGAGAAGCACGCAATGCTATATTCAAAGATATATAATACTACCCTAGCAACAACCACAGGGCTGAATTAAACTTACAAATTCAAGTCTAATAGTAGAAAAAACAAACTACTACTGCCCTAATAAAAAAACGGGCTTGCTGCTCTAAAGCAGACAGAAGAAGGGGTAGGGAGGAAAGTTGCTTTAAACTAAACAGTGCTCTAATTCTAAGTATGACTAGCAAATACCAAACATGTATAGAAAAATCCTAAGTTTTATATTATCTATCAACACCAAGCAAGAATTGTAGAAAAATACAAAGATATTTTAACAATAATGGCCAGAGCTGTCGAGGAACTCCCGATCTATTGCAGCAGCAAATGAGATCTGAGGGAAGCACTACTGCATCATGGGATAGGGAGTAGGCCACGAGCTGTTTGAAGACATCGAGCTTTAGCATCTGGCCGAGTCGGAGCCGAGGATCAGTTCTGAACCCATCAGTGAGAATGAAGGCGAGATAGAACAACTTCACATTACAAGGTTTCCTTACTTCAAGTCCGTTTTGCTTGCATTGCACACGTTTCACTCCATTCATGAATATAAAATCCTCTCCGTAGAAATACAGTAAAGGGCCTTTTAAATCCTTTCCTTTCCATTTGAACCAGAGCAAGAAATACGTGCGCGATGCAAACAAACTCCTGCTCGCAAAGCATTTGAACCAGAGCCTGAAATACATGCACAATGCAGCATTTGAACAGCCAGGTGAGCCCCAGCTGGAAATGCAAGCTCCTTGAGCTCAATTCCAACAGGCTGGTAGCCCTGACAGAGCTTATGTCATCACACATGTGATGATATCAGCTCTCAAAGCACGAAAAATAAAAAAACAAAGAAAAAAATTGGAAATGAAGGGGTGCCATACGGGAATCGTGGCATCCCATTTATTTGGACCCCAAAACTGAGTAAAAAATGAGTAATTCGGTACGGTTGGGAGGTATGAACAGAAGTAAATAGGATATATAACTGTACAGCTAAATTAATAACAGATAAAGTCTTACCACAAAACAAAGGGGAGTAAGGGAAAGGAAGGAGAGAAATTGAATGCCATCATGGAAGTACTGAATGGAGAAAATTATAAAGCAATTAAGACAAGAAGTGTCACTGTTAGAAGAGTATAGAAGAGGGAACAGATCAACAAGTATACTTAGAAAGATAGAAGTGATAAAAGCAATGTTTACTATCAGAACAAATCAGGATCTGTTGTGTAGTAGAGCAAATAATAAACTAAAAATATCAGCAGAGGCAAAAAACTTAGAAGATATGCAGATACATACAAAAGAAAAGTACAAAATAAGCAATTTATTGATGATACAAAAAAGTTTTATAGACAAATGGGAAAGAAGGCAAAACACCACCAAAAAAAAGAAATAAATGCATTTTGAAGAAATATCTATGAAGATCCTGTGGAACATAACAAAGATCCTAAATGGACAAAAGAAGTAAAGGAAAGAATAAAGAGTTCAAATGTACACCATATGAAATGGGGTGAAGTAACGGTCAGAGACTGAAACAAAGTTAAGAAAACTCCTAACTGGAAACACCAGGCCCAGGTGCAGTACTTAACTTCTGGCTAAAAGTATTAAAATCTTTACATGAAGATTTAGCCATGTGTAAAAACTATTTATAAGTACACACCAAACTGACAACAGCCTGATTAACAACAGGAAAAACAATACTCCTACTTAAGAGTGAACCTGCAAGCTATCCTAAGAACTATAGACCAATAACCTGCCTTCCAACAACATAGGAACTGTACACTGGAATTGATGCCGACAGAGTTTATAACCATTTAGAAAAAACTCAATCATGGCAGTAGAACAAAAGCAAGTCATATGGAAAAAAGGATCATTTGTTGTTAAATAATGGAGAACTGTAAAAAGGGGGAGAATCTGAGTATGGCATGGACAGACTATAAAAAATCATTTGATGCTATCCCACATTCATGGATAAAAGAATGCTTAAAAATGTATAGATTACACCCTACACTGATCAATTATATTATAACAATCATGAAACAGTGGCAAACCACTTTGCAGTTAACCCATGATAAAAGATAAATTATTATTCCAGGGTTAACAATTCAAAGGGGGATATTTAAGGGTGACTCTCTGTCACCGCTGCTCGTTTGTCTTGTCCTGAACCCATTAATCTATCTACTTAACCGATTAGGTCATCGCTATAATTTGGCCCCAGAAAACAACAAAGTGTAAAGAATTCTCATCTTCTTTTTGTAGACGATTTAAAACTGTATAGTTCATCAGATGAGGAGCTGAAAGCACAACTGCAAGTGCTCAAAACTTGTTTCAGATGATATAAGAATGTCATTTGGTCTTGAAAAATGTGCAAAAGCAATCACTAAAGCAGGAAAGATGCAGCTCCAAGAAAACATCAGTTTAGGATAGGAATGCGATATAAAAGAACTTGAGCAAGAGGGAGTGTATAAGTATTTTAGAACTGATGAAGGATCAACAATAAAACATGAACAAATGTGAATAAAACTTAGTAAGGAATATTTTAGAAGACTTATATTAATACTGAAAACAGTGTTTGGCATCTAGGAACAAAGGCCAAGCTATAAAACTAATTTGCACTTCCTGTCTTGTCATAACTTAAATAACTAATTGGCCCCAAAAGGTGTTGGATAGGTTGGGAAAGACAACAAGAAGGGTGCTTCATGCTCATCAAATGATTTATAAAAATGAGTGTATATCAAGACTATATATTCCCCATTCAGAAGGGGTATGGGCCTCCTCAAAACTGATTATGTGTCTAGATCTGCAATTGTGGAACTGCATACATATCTGCTGACCTCACAAGACCCAAATGTAGAGAAAAATTTAAAACTTGAAGAGAATAAGTCTAAGATGACTACTCATCAAGTGGGGAAAAAAATAAAATCAGAAGTAGATGAATATCAGGCAGCAACTGAATGTGCTAAAAAACAAAATAATATAAGGTGAAGGATCAGATGAGAAGGCAGGAAATGCAGAAAATGCTTAAACACAGTTGTAAGTATAGAAAACTCTTGGAACAACCTCATGTTGATCAGGATCGAACACAGGAATAGTTAAGGAGATGTGAAGTTAAACCAAAAGAAGAAAGGTTAATATCAGTGGCCCAAGATAGTGAACTATGTACACATGGTTTACAAAGTCCATTGAATGTGTGGGAGCAATAAATGTAGGTTTTATAAAACAGAATTGGAAACAGTCACACATCTTGTTGCTGGTTGTGATATATTAATTGCAGAAAGACTGTATACTAAAAGGCATAATAATATGGCAAGACTGTTACATTGGGGATTGTGTAAACATTAAAATATTGAAGTAGCTGAAAAACACTGGAAACATGAGCCACAAAGCATTATAGAAAATTATGATGTTTATATCACATGGGATCATCCATTACCAACAGTTCAAAAAATAGATGCGAGAAAACCAGTTGTAGTAGTCCATGAAAAGAAAACAAAAGTAGCATTGATCACTGAAATTTCTATGCCCAGTGTCTACAGTGTCTTATGTGCAGAGATACAAAGTCATAAAATACCAGGATTTGCAGGTAGAAATGAGGGTAATATGGAGAAGGATACCTGGACAGTCCCAACAGTAGTAGGAGCAACAGGTCTTGGAAAAAACGAATTTACAATTGTACTTAGATCTGTTAGTGATATATGTAGCTCCATATGAATTGCAGAAGGAGTCATTACTGGGCACATTGCAAGTGCAATGAAGAGCACTTCAGGCTAACATGAAAGAATGAAACAATCATACTTTGACTTAGAAATGGTGTCTATTCCCATCATGGTATTAGGAACCCAAAAGACCTGGAGAAATTAAAAAAAATAAACTGCTTAGAAAATGCACTAAAAATTTTAAAGTTTAAGTAGCTACCAAATGCTGTAAAGGGTTACATTAAGTTTCAAAAGAAGCCCGATAAAAGCAAATACAGTCAAACATTGAATAATATACTTGAGCAGAAACAGCTTTTGTTTTGCCTCACTAACCCTGTAAATCCAATAGCAATTTGAAAAAGTGTCTCCTGCCCCACTTCCATTTATCCCAAAGCAGACTGATAATTCAGTGGATAAACTGATAGGTACACAAACAAGGTATTGGGAGCAAATAATTATAGAAAGGTAATAGAATAAGAAGAGGCCAAAAATTTATTTGGACCGCAGGTTAGAATTTGCCTTCCCTAAAAAGGATTGATATCAGACTATAGGCATGGAGAAAGAAATGGGGGATCTTAAGTGAAAGGACAGCACTGGTAGAGTTTTATTTATTTACTTATCTGACATTTGTTGATCGGGTTAGTCCAACTGGGCTAGTAGCCCATTTTCAGTGGAGACCCGAGAAGAAAAGTTCCAGTAGAGACATTTACATTACAAATATTACTAGCATATACAGAGTTTCAATATAGACTAAATGACAGTAGTAGTTACATGACCAAATAGAGAAATATTCTACATATTATACATAAGTTACAGAGAATACAGTAAATAGATAGACAGAGGTTACAGAGAATACAGAAAAAATAAAAAATATGGAGAATAAGTAGAAGGAAGTCAGAGGAGAGGGGGAGAGGAAATATAGTAGTGTAGTGGGTTAGGTAGGGGCATGACAGTGACAAGTCTTAGTATTAAAAAGGTAGAGTTTTAGTTCCTTTTTGAAGTATTTAGGGTGAGGAATTGATTTGATGTGGGAGAGGAGTTTGTTCCAAGTTTTTAGTAGAGCATAGAACAGAAGCTGCCATTAAAAATCGAAAATTTAATGCAGCATACAAAATACATGATAACTATAAGAATCAATCAGAAGAGGTTTGAAAGGATTGGGAATAAAGATTGGATAAGGAATTCACAAAGAAACAATGGGGGGTATATGTCTGTTTCCTAAATATGCAAGAAAGTCTTGAAGATTTGGAATCTTTGCTTGGAAGTATTTACATAAGTATTTTTATACTCCAAGTAGACTCCAAAGATTTTTCACTCAGGTAGACAGCAAATGTTGAAGGTGTAATGGGGAAGAAATATGTAATAGGGAACATATTTTCTGGGAGTGTAATGAGTTGGCAGACATTAAAAATTCCCTGCAGACTGTACTGTCAGAGATACTGGGTGAGCAAATTGATGTAAATAAGGAAATTATTTTTTGAGCTATGGTAGAGACTCGGAATTGCCTAGATGTAATAAGGCCTTACAAAGTCTAATTATGGTAGCTGCCAAAAAAGCAATTACCAGAAAATGGAAATGAAAGTATAAACACATTTTACTAGAAGCAGTGAATATAGTAACAGAATAAAAAATGACTGGTATTGTGATCTTTAGAAAAGGGTAGGAGCAATTTTTTACATAGAAAAAATGGGAACTGTGGAACAATACATGCAGCAGAGAAGCAAGATTTAAAAGAAGGTAGGATTTGAATGAGGTATGTAATATTTGACTGGCAATGACTGGTTAGATTTTAAGTGATATATAATGTCTACAACTAAAATTATGTCAATATGGATTGTGATGCATAATGTTTGCAACTAAAATTATGTCAGTATGGTCTGGTTTCTTTTATATAAATATATGATTGCCTATGTCATACGTGATAATTCAATAAAGACTTTCTTGTTTAAAAAAACATAGATGGATACATAGTGGATAGATGGATAGTTAGATAGATGGAGAGATGGAAAGACAGATGGCTAGACAGACAGATTGATCAATAGACTGGAATGTAGCATAATTCTCATTCCATATGAAGAATGTCACACTTTAGTCTCCATGTATGATATGTGTCTGGCATAC